>NC_080683.1:20543950-20848373 GCF_030445035.2 Dasypus novemcinctus
CTACAAGTAGTATTACCAGGAAGTCTATATTCAACTTCCTTAGGAACTGCCACAGTCCTCCACAGTGGCTGTACCATTTCACATTCTCACCAACAGTGAATAAGCATTCCTATTTCTCCACATCCTCTCCAACATTTACCGTTTTCTGACTCTTTAATAGTGGCCAGTCTAATAGTTGTGAAATGATATCTCATTGTAGTTTTGATTTGCATTTCCCTAATCACTAGTGTTGTTGAACATTTTTTTCATGTGTTTCTTTGCTATTTGTATTTCTTCTTTAGACAATTGTCTTTTCAAGTCTTTTGCCCATGTTTTAATTGGATAGTGTGTCTTTTTTATTGTTAGGTTGTATAATCTCTTTATATATCCTTGATATTAAACACATATTGGGTATGTAATTGCCAAATATTTTCTCCCGTTGAGTCAGCTGCCTTTACACCTTTTTGACACCTTTTGAGATACGAAAATGTTTAATCTTGAGGAAGTCCCATTTATCTATTTTTTCTTTTGTTACTCATGTTTTGGATGGAAGGTTTAAGAAAATACCACCTACTATGATGTTTTCCTACATTTTCTTCTAGGAGTTTTATGGTTCTGGCTTTTATATTTAAGTCCTTGATCCATTTTGTGTTAATTTTTATATAAGGTGTGAGATAGGGATCCTCTTTCTTTCTTTCGGCTATGACTATCCTGTTCCCCCAGCACCATTTGTTGAATAGACCATTCTGTCTCAGCTGGATAAGCTTAATAGCCTTGTCAAAAATCACATGACTCTAATTGTGATTTCTGAGTTCTCATTTTTTATTTCATCAGCCAATCTATCTTAATGCCAGAACCATGCTGTTTTAACCACTGTAGATATGTAATATGGTTTTACATCAGGAACTGAGAGTCCTCCAACTTTATTCTTCTTGTTGAAGACATTTTTGACTTTTGGTGGCTCTTTAACTTTCCAAATAAATTTGATTATTGACTTTTGATTTCTGCAAAAAAGGCTGTTGGGATTTTTATTGGGATTGCATTGAATCTGTAAATCAGTTTGGGTAGAATTGGCATCTTAACAATATTTAGTCTTTTAAGCCAGAAACATGGAATGTCTTTCCATATTTTCAAATCTTCTTCAGTTTCTTTTAGCAATGTTTTCTAGTTTACTGAATACAGGTCCTTTACGCCCTTGGTTGAATTTATTACAAAACATTTGATTGGTTTAGTCGCTATTACAAGTGGAATATTTTTCTGATTCCCCCCTCATATTACACATCAATAGTGTATAAAAGTGCTATTGATTTTTGCATAGTAATCTGTATCCCATCACTTTGCTGAACTTGTTTATTAGTTCTAGTAGGTTTCTTGTGGATTTTTCAGGATTTTCTAGATACAGGCTCATATCATTACTGAGTAGTGAAAGTTTAATTTCTCCCTTTTCAATTTGGGTGATTTCTATTTCTTTATCTAGCCTAATTGCTCTAGGTAGTACTTCTAACATCATACTGAATAATAATGGTGACAGAGGACAGTGGGCATCCTTGTTTTGTTCCTGATCTCAACAGGAAAGCTTTCAGTCTTTCATAATTGAGTACTATACTAGCTATATGTTTTCATTTATGCACATTACCATATTGAGAAAGCTATCTTTTGGAGTGTTGTAATCAAGAAAGGATGCTGTATTTTGTCAAGTGCCTTTTCTGCGTTAATCTAGATGATGATGTGATTTTTCTTCTTATTTGCAAGTATTTTGTTGAGGAAATTATATCCATATTCGTTAGTGACAATGTCATATAATTTTCTTTTTTTTTTGTAGTATCTTTATGTTTTTGTGGTATTAGGATGATGTTAGCTTCAGAGAATGAGTTTGGTAGTGTTATTTCTTGTTCAATGTTTTGGGAGAGCTTATGCAAGATTGGTTTTAGGTCATCCTTGAATGATAGGTAGAATTCACCTCTCAAGCCATCTGGTCCTGGGCTTTCCATCTTTAAGAGGTTTTTGATGACTGTTTCAATCTCTTCACTTGTGATTGTTTTTTGTTTGTTTGTTTTTTGAGGTATTTTATTTCTTCTAAAGACAGTGTAGGTGGTTTGTGTGTTTCTAGGAATTTGTCCATCTCGTCTATGTTGTCCATATTTTTGGCATGCAGTAGTTCATAGATTCCTCATATAATCTCTCTCATTTCTGTGGGGTCAGTGGTCATGTCACCCCCCCCCCATTTCTGATTTTATTTATTTGAGACTCCTCTCTCTTTTTCTTTGTCAGTCTAGCTAACAAAGGACCAACTTTTGGTTTTGTTGAGTCTCTCTATTGATTTTTTGTTCCCCATTTAATTTATTTCTGCTCTTATCTGTATTACTTGTTTCCTTCAGCTTGGTTTGGGATTAGTTTGCTATTCTTTTTCTAGTTCCTCTGGCTGTGCAGGTAGATCTTCAATTTTAGCTCTTTCTTCTTTTTAAAGAAAGCATTGAGGGCTATAAATTTCTCTCTCAGAACTGTCTTTTTCAGTGTCCCAGAGATTTGATATGTTGTTTTTATCACTTTCATTCATCACGAGATATTTGCTGAATTCTCTTGCAATTTTTTCTTTGATCCACTGGTTATTTATGAGTGTATCGCTTAATTTCCATATATTTATGAATTTTGCCTTTTTCCATCCAATATTGATTTCCAGCTTTATTCCATTATGATCAGAGAAAGTGTTTTGTATAATTTCAAAATTTTTAAATTTATTGAGACTTGTCTAGTGACCCAGCATATATATATTATATCTTGGAGAAGGATCTATGAGCACTTAAAAAAAATGTATATCCTGCCGTTTTGGGGTACAATGCTATATTAGATATCTATTAAGTCTGGTTCTTTTGTCATACTATTCTAGTTTTCTGTTTCTTTATTTATCTTCTGTCCAGATATTCTGTCCAGTACTGAGAGGGTGTATTGAGTTCTCTATCTATTATTGTAGAGACATCTATTTCTCCCTTCAACTTTGCTAGTGTGTGTCTAATGTATCCAGGGCACTAAGGTTAGGTGTATAAATATTTAGTATAGTTATTTCTTCTTGGTGAATTGCCCCCTTTTATTAATATACAGTGTCCTCCTTCATTCTGAAAAAGTTTTGCATTAAAATCCATTTTATCTGCTTTTGATTGTTGAGTTCAAGCCATTAGCATTCAGTGTTATTACTGTAAAGACATTATTATTTCATCCACTTTGTCTATTGGCTTTCTGTTGCCATATCAAACTATTATCTCTCTTTTTACCCTTAATTTACACTTCCTAATAATCTTCATTTCTACACTCTTCTACAAATCTCCTGCACTTTGTTTTCTTTTTTCCTTTTAGGCTGCAGCCTCCCTTTAGTATCTCTTGTAATTCTGGTCTTTTGGTAACATATTCTTTCAGTTTTTATTTATCTGTGAACTCAACCTCATTTTTGACAGCTTTGCCCAATACAGATTTCTTGGCTGACAGTTTTTCTCTTTCAGTACCTTAAATACATCATACTACTTTGTTCCTACCTTTATGGTTTCAGATGAGAGGTCAGCACTTAATCTTATTGCAGCTCCTTTTTATGTAATGCTTTTCTTTTCTCTTGCTACTTTCAGAATCCTCTTTTTATCTCTGATATTTGTCATTCTGACTAGCAGGTGTCTCAGGGTAGGTCTTTTCATATTTATTCTGTTTGGGGTGTGTTGTCGTTCTTGGATATTGATATTTATGTATTTCAAAGGGGTTGGGAAGTTTTCAGTCATTATTTCCTCAAATATTCTTTCTGTCTCTTTTTCATCCTCCTCTCCTTTTGGAACACCCATAATGCATATATTTGTGGATTGTGTTGTCATTCAATTCCCTGAGACCCTGTTCCATTTATTCTATTTTCTTCTCTTTCTGCTATGTCTTTCCCAGTTCAGATGTTCTGTCTTTAAAATCACTAGTTCTGTCTTTCAGCAATGCAAATCTCCTCATATGTGCCTCTAGTGTATTTTTACTCTCATCCATCATGTCTTTCATTCTCATAAGGTCTGTTACTTTTCTTTGCATGCTTTTAAAATTGATCTTCATGCTCACCCAGTTTATTCTTTATATCTTTTATCTCTTTAGGTATATTTTCTTTCGATTCTATAAATTGATTTAGGAGAGTTGTTTAAATCTTAAATCTGTATCTCTTCAGGTTTTTTGGTTTGTTCCTTTGGCAGGGCCATTTCTTCCTGTTTTTTAGTATGGCTTGTGTATTAGTCAGCCAAAGGAGTGCTGATGCAAAATACCAGAAATTGGTTAGTTTCTATAAAGGGTATTTATTTGGGGTAGGAGCTTACAGATAGGTCATAAAGCATATAAGTTACTTCCCTTACAAAGTTTATTTCCACAGATTGGAGCAAAATGGCTCCCAACGTCTGCCAGGGTTCAAGATTCCTGGGTTCCTCTCTTCCCAGTCTTGCTTCTTTCTGGGCTCAGTGTTCTTCTCTTCCCAGGGCTTGCTTCTTTCTCCTCTGTGTACTTACTTCCCTGGGCTCCAGCTTAAGACTTCAGTATCAAACTCCAACATTAATGTCCCCCAAATATGTCCTTTGCTATGTCTTTTATCTTTGAGTCCCCACTCACCAAGAGATGGAAATGCAATGTCCTTCTGGCCCAAGAGGTTTACTTGACTAAGTGATCAATCTAATATAATCCAATATGCCCAGAGGAAAAAATCAGTTTACAAACATAGTACAATATTTCTTTTTGGAATTCATCAATAATACCAAACTAATACAACTTGTAAATTTTTGCTGATATCTTAGGAATCTGGATATGTTGGTGAATTTACTCTGATGGCCATTTACTCTTTCCTGCCTATTTTTTTTTTTCACACACTTCTTTGATATTTAGTTTAACATATTCTAACTCTTTAAAATTGCCTAATTTAAGTTATCAAAATCAGGCCATGGACTCATGGGGCATAGGTTTTCTCCCAGGAGTTAGAATACAGAGGGGAACAAAAGTAGTTTTTGTCCATGCAATTTCTAGACTGATCAGCAGGTGGCACTCATCTGCACACCTTTCTACAGATGTTTCAATCCTGTTTTCCTGTGTTTTGGTCAGACCAGCACTGAGATTCAAAGCAGGCTCTGTTGGCCAAATTCACT
The DNA here is from genome assembly GCF_030445035.2 of Dasypus novemcinctus. NCBI lineage: Eukaryota > Metazoa > Chordata > Mammalia > Cingulata > Dasypodidae > Dasypus > Dasypus novemcinctus. The sequence goes on from NC_080683.1 coordinate 20,549,068, forward strand.
GAAGTAAAGCCCCCTGATTCCCCCTCCCTTTTCCCTTGTATCAGGTGACAGGGAAGAAGATATCTGTTCCCTCTCAGTCAGCTGCAGTGTGCTAGGAGTTTTACCCTTGCATAATATTTTGGATCTTGGGGAGGGCAGTCTTTCCTAGCTGCCATAGGGATTTGTGGATTTGTAACAAATATTTGTTGTTTTGGGTTCTTCCTCTCTGTGTCCCTTACACTCCTGGGAGTTGTGTAGCACTGTCCTGGTCTGCTTCAAAGCAGGTCTCTCAGATAGCTTTTGTTTTTGAGAGAAAGATAAGCCTTGCCTGCCTAATCTGACACCATCTCCCCAAAATTCCTCTTTTAAGGAGTTTTGTATGTGAATTTGGTAATAACATCTAGAGGTAGGAAAATATACATCAAACATACTGATAGACAAAAATAGTTTATAGCTTCAATTCAAAAATTTTCAGCCACAAGACATAAAACACAGAGCCACATAAATTCAGAACTCACTAGTATATATAAAAGAGCTGGCTTTCTCTCCTCACCCCATTCATATATCTATATATATATATACATTTTAAAATTAATTTATTGAAGTATATCCTTCATATATAAACATACAGAAACAATAAGTATATAATAATAGTTGGGAAATTACAAAACAAACATATATAACATCATACAGGACTCTCATAACTCACGCTACCACCAATGTTGTTAAACCTTTTTAACTAGTGACTAAAGAGCATTGTCAAAATATTACTACTAACCAAAGGATTTTCCTCCAACCAACCCTATTATTATTATTTTATATCATTTATATATGAACATACATAAACAATTAAGTGTATAGTAAAAGTTGTGAACTTACAAAGGAAATATGTATAACATCAACCCTCCACCTATACCTTGCATTGCCGTGAGATGTTTATTACAAATTATGAAAGAATATTGTCAAACTCTTACTACTAATCATAGTCCTTATCTTACATTTGGTGTATTTTCCCTCCAACCCACCATATTATTATTTTTTAAATATGTTTTTTATGACAGAAGTTGTAAAATTATAAAACAACCATATACAGAATTCTCAAACAACACCCTTCTATCAACACACTACAATGTGGTGGAACAAATGCTACAGAAAAGATAATATCATCTGATTGTTACCACATCCATAGTGTACATTTGGCTCACATTTTCCATACTACCTTATTATCAGCACAGTACAGCTTTTGCATAGATGCAAGAATATTTTATTACTACTGCTAAGCACAGTTCATAAGTCACTCCAGTTGTATTTTTTCCCATGCTTCTCCACATTCCTGACACCCTTCATTAGTGATGTACATTTGCTCTAGCTCATAGTCGACACTCTTGCATCTGTACCGTCAGCCACAATTCTAATCCACCTCTTAGTTTACTGTACTATTCAGTTCCTAGATTATTCTCTCATTCTGTCAATTGGGTTTTACATACTTAGATTACCATTTTCAGCCACTTTCCCACTTATAAACTAGCTATTACTCACTATGTGTTACCATCCACTCTATACATTTCCACACTTTTACAAATAAAGCTAATTAAAACTTCTATATACATTAAACATCAGTAATCCATCTCAGTTCTTCTCTTATCTCCTTTAAGAATCCACCACCTACCATCAGGTCTTGAAGACATTTTTCTAGAATTTATTCTAGAAGTTTTATGGTTCTTACTTTTACTTTTAGGCTCTTGATCCATTTTGAGTTAATTTTTGGATGAAGTGTGAGATAGGGGTCCTCTTTTCTTCTGTTGGCTATGGATATCTAATTCTTTCAGCACCATTCGTTGAATGGACTGTTCTGCTTGAACTGTGTGGGTTTGACAGACTTGTTAAAAATCACTTGACCATACATGTGAGGGTCTGTTTCTGAAAATATTTTATTTTCACCATTCTTTTGACACTTTCAGCTACTTTTATTGATATAATCTTCATTTCTAGACTCTCTTCCAGACCTCTCTCTCCTGTCTTTTCTTTTCAGGCTCTAGCACACCCTTTAGTATTTCCTGAAAATCCAGTCTCTTGCTTAGAAATTCTCTCAGTTTCTGTTTATCTGTGAATATTCTAATTTCACCCTCATTTCTGAAAGACAATCTTGCAGGATATACGATTCTTGGCTGGAGGTTTTTCTCTTGTAGTATCTTAAATATATCAGGCCACTATCTTCTTGCCTCCATGGTTTCTGATAAGAAATCAACACTTAATCTTATTGGGTATCCCTTATATGTTATGCATTGCTTTTCTCTTGCTGTCCTCAGAATTCTCACTTTGTCATTGGCATTTGACATTCTGATTAGTATGTCTCAGAGAGGGTCTACTTGGATTTTTTCAGATGGGATTGTGTTGTGCTTCTTGGACATGGATATCTACATTCTTCAATAGGGTTGGGAAATTTTCTACCATTATTTCTTCAAATATTCCTTCTGCCCCTTTCCCTTCTGTTCTCCTTCTGAGACACCCATGATATGTATGTTTGTATGTCTTTTGCTGTCATTTAGTTCCCTGAGACTTGTTCAATTTTTTCCATTCTTTTCTTCATCTGTTCTTTTGTATGTTCACTTTCAGAGGCCATTTTTTCAAGCTCACCAATCCTTTCCTCTGCCTCCTCAAATCTGCTATTATATGATTCCAAAGTTTTTTTAAAAATTTCATTTATTGCACCTTTCATTCCCATAATATCTGCTATTTTCCTCTGTATGCTTTCAAGTTCTTCTTTGTGTTCATCCAGTGTCTTCTTAATATCCTTAATCTCTTTAGCCCTTTCTTTGAATTCATTATGGAGATTTGTTTGAACATCCGTGATTAGTCAGTAGACTTCCAATTTTCAGTCTGTGCCATCCAAAGTTATCTGCAGTTACCTGGATAGGCTGGTGCAGGGCCCACCAGTCTCTTCCCTGTCAGAGGCGAGACTGAAGCTTAGTCTAGTCTAGGGATGCTGGCCAATCTGGGTGAAAGAAACCAGTTCCTACCATCACTGTGATTTTCAGTCAACATGGCTTCCCCTCAAGCTGGGGGCAGAGTCAAAATGGTGGCCACTGGTCTCTTTCTGACTTGGACAGATTCACATTCTAGCTGGCTGTTCCCTTAGTGATACCCTAGCCAGCTGAATCCACCAATCAGTAAGCGAAATTGGCAGCCAACTGTCTTCTCCTCCCCTGTTTTGGGAAATGCAGCTTCCAATTCCAGCCACAGAATAGCTCCTGGGGTGGCTTGTGCCGCCAAAGTAGGACAATCACTGGCCTCTGCTGCTTTGCCAGTAATTTCCCAGAGAGGCTGGCACAGGTCACTGCAGCTTCCTCCCTGCTGGCTGTGGCACTGTGGCCTAGGCTAGAGCTGCAATCTGACCTGAATGGAAGGAACCAGTCCCCAATAGCAGTGTGATTTTCAGTCCTTCCCACTTCCCCTCATGCCAGGTGTGGAGTGAAGATGATAGCTCCTGGCCTCTTTCTGACTTGGACAGGCTCAAACTTTAGCTGTTCTCAGGATTATACTTTAGCCCACTGAATTTACTCATCAGTAGATAATGTTGGCTCCCAACTATCTCTTCCTCCCCCATTTTTGGGAAGTGGAGCTTTCAATTCCAGTGGTGGAACAGCTCCTGAGGTGGTTTGTGCCTCCAGTGGAGGATGGGCACCAACCTTTGTGGCATGGAGCACTATACGTAAGAGTCTTCTCTGCAGATGGGCAATCTCCTCCTTCCATTCCTTCAAGGATGTTGCAGGATGCTCTTCGGGCCTCCTGGAGCCCCCAAACAGGTGCTTCAGCCAGCTCCATATTGCTCCAGGTGTTTACTGGCTGCCCTATAGCAGGAACTCACACTGGGAGCCCCTTACTCTGCTGCCATCTTGCTGGTTTTTTATATATTTTTAATAAGAATTTTTGTTCTTGGCAGATGGGAGAAGTTAACATAAAGATAACCTAAAGAAGTTAACATAAAGAATAATGTTTACCCATTGATATTTGTGGAGGAGAATTTCAAGATTTTCTTTGCCCTGACATGTAATCTTACAGAAGCTTTGACTTATTTCTCAGTACCACTTTACTCTCAGATTTATTGTGGAAAGAGGGATCTTGTAGGTCCTTTTCCAAGTCAGTCCAACCAAATTTGTATTCAGGATTTAGCATCTGAAGTTCTGACCAAGATGTTTTCAAGCTGATACGGGTCAGGTGACCCTAGATCACATTCACCCAAAAGCATTCTAAGTTCTACTTTGAATATTTGCTGATCTTGTTGGGGAAATTTTAAATTACACATCCTAATTCAGTAAGAGTCCAAGGTTTAAATTCTGCTCTAGTGAGCATGCCAGGTTCAGGAGAAGTCTTAATATTTAAAAGAGACACAATTAGATAATTTTCCCTTAGGAGATCAGGAGGAACCAGTTAGGGTAGTTATGAGGGAACGGCTGGGTAAAAGGAAGCTGGGGCAGCAATAGGTTTAGTTTCAGCTCATTCCCCTTTTATCTGTTTTTGACCTTTTGTTTTCTATTGGACCTTTAAGTGAAGCTATTGTGTAAGCAAATATTCATCTAGCAGTGTCCACATACCAATCTTGGATTGTTTTTTTAAGGTACTTCTCAAGCACACAGTTCTGGTCATATGAAAAATTTCTCAAAGTGGCCACTACAAAGACAAGTCATCCTTCATCAGCTCCAACCCTGAAAGGAAAGTCACAGGAAGCAGGTCCTTTGTACAAGTAGATATTAGAAGCAGTAGTTTTAGCAGTTGGATGAGGGAGAGATTTAGGACAGGAAAACCTCATAATGGTTGTAGTAATTTGAAATGTCTCTTGGACCCTGGACTTTTGGCTCAGTCAGTTGGATGCCACTCTGGCCTTAATGGAATCCCCTGGTCAGTGAACATTCCAGACAGGTGTCTAGAAATGAACAGAAGTGGCCTACTTACACAGGACGGAGAGGACTGATGAACTGCTTACCATGTGTCACAGATTGGGATTTGGCTTATCTAGCCTAGCTGACACCCAAACCCTTGTATGTCAGAAAGAGAGTCAGAAAATTAGAGAGCTGGAGGTAGAAATGAAATGAAACCAAATGGAAAATCTGACAGTAGACCCAAAACCCAACTGAAACCAAAGGTACCTACACCAAAGTTCCTGATCAAAGGAAATTGAACTCAACACAAATTGAAGAGTTCAGATCATGTAAGGGGTTGCCTGGAAATGTGGATTCTTGGTGATTAGACAATAGACACAAGGGGTCTGTTGTGGGTGCCTCAACTGGTTGGTGCCTAGAGCCTGCAGCCCCAGACGTGCACCTTTTATAGCTCAGTGGGACCTCTAAATTTGTCCCAATACAAACAGAGTCCAGTTTGCAGATTACAGATTTTTATTCAAGACACCGAAGTTTTGCTGCAGCAAAAATGCTGGATCACTTGCAAAAGTGGAAGGAGCATCAAACTTCTAGGGATGGAAAGCCATTTGTATAGACGCTAAAAGGAAGTTAGATTGACTTCTCTTGATTTGACGAGGATTTGCCCATCTTTAGGGCAGGTAGGTTTTGTGTTGGACCAAATGCAATGAAATAGTGGCTTTATTGACTATCTAGGTCGCTGCTGTTGTGGTAATTTCAAATTTCAGAAGATAGGAACAGGTCTCAAAAGGGAGCTCAAAGAGGAAGTAGGACACCAGGTTTTTTGTTTGCTTGTTTTGGCTCTGAGTCCCCAGGGCTTTCTCAATATAATTTTTCAGTCTCCAGACAGCAAGTCAAGGCAATTATAGGGCTAGGTAGCTTCAGCTGTTTCCCTTCTCTCACAGATCACGGTCCTGGGCTATCTTTATTTCAATGTTGAGGAAGTGTTGTTTTTTTTTTTCCTTCAATATATTTTTTCCTGTTTTCTATGTTTTATAACAGGAGCAGTAATCCATTCCTTGTTGCAACTTTATGTCCAGAAGCTGAAGTTAGAAATTGTTTTTATAGTCCAGGCTAGAGCCACATTGAGAACTATAATTAGTTGAGTTTTTTAATATACTATGAAAGAGAAACAGAAGTTTGCTGCAGATTTCAGGAGTTTGTTACATACTTGTTTTCTGGACAATCAGATCTGTGTCAAAAGTTTTCTTAATTGTTAGATGCTCTGGTGGGGAAACATGGTTATAAACAGCAGGATGAGAAAGACCAGGAAATAATTCAAATAACCCAGCTGTGTATAATTCAAAGATGACCTTAAGGTAGCAAGAAAAAATAGAAAATGCTCTCTGTAAGGCCACTTTCAGAAGCCTTTTTCCAAATGTGTGAAGGGAAAAAAATAGACTTTAGAAAACTTTCAAACAGTATCCTGGAGTAGATGTAAGCAACATAAAGGCATCCTCTCCTCTATTTTTAAATAGTCACAGACCTAAAATAGAAGAATCATAAAATATAAATTGAAAAGGGACATTTCCAACTTACAAAATCTCCAAATGTAGCTAAACATTTCAAAAAGATTTAGAATATAAGCCTCCTGGAAATGAAAATTTTTGGCCTTCCAGATAAAATAAAATTGTGCCAAAAGTAAAGAAAAATATTAAAAAGATCCAACTTGATATTTTAAAATAAAGAGTAATGATTGGCAGGAAGTGAACTTTATTTTTCTTAGTTTACAGAAATTACTCAAAGTATTGAAAATTTATAACCATCCTTTTTCCCTTCCATTATCTCCTTCTATAACAGTGAATTTGTGACTATTTTTAAAGAAAATCCCTTTCTTCTTTGTGATAGAACTGTAATTTTTATAGGTAGGGATCTGTTTTGGTCCTGGAACTTCCAAATAAAATGGACTGTGGAGTTGTTTTTATAGTCCCTCAAATTTGTATAAATTATGAGATTATAACCGACATTATAATACCAGTCATTATGTATGATTCAAGCATTAGCTAATATCTGAGAATCCCAGTGAGCAAAATCTCTGCAATAATAATTACAAAACAAGATTATTGGAGAAAAGCCATAAGAATGTTGATTAATTCTTCAAAGAATATTATAAGCTTTTTGTCTTTATATATATATATATATATATATATATATATATATATATATATATATATATATGAGAAAAGATTAGGACATGCGTTAAACATGTGAAATCAGCACTATGGCATACATGAGTCCAGATTGATTCTTCCCAGAATATCATAAACTTTTCTAGTCTATGCTTTAGAGTTATAAAGTCAGCAACATGGTATACTCTAAAGACCCATTGCCTGTTATGGCCTATCCCTTGGACCAGTAGCTAAGGATTATCCTCCTTACCTCAAAGCAACTGCAGCCTTGGATAAATTAATCAAAGCCATCTTCAAGTAATCTGATCATCTCACATGTAGTACACTATGTATTGAAATATGCAAATTTCCCCTTTTATTATAATGGTGTATCCTTACCTGAGAAGGGTGATCTGATAATTTTGCTTGGGTAGTTTGAGAAGCATCTATGCCTAGACCAAATATTTTAGATATTCCAGTACCAACTTTTCCTTTAAAATTTTTTGGATCTTATCTTCCATTCTTCATGACTAAAGGATTAAAGTTCTTATGCAAGGACCTCTAATAGAACAGAATATCAAATCCCTGATGGGGTACAAGAATTCCATTAGAGATGCATAAAATTTGCCTCAAATTCTGAAAAGAACAAATAGCAATTTTTAGGTGGCAAGTTCCATGAGAAAATGATCTAACAAAACCATGATGGCTATTTGATGGCCATCAAATAATTTTATCTGATGGCCATCAGATAATTTCAAATGAATATTTGGTAAAATACTCCATAAGGAAACCTAACACAACAGGGACAATTGGCCCATGATTTGAAACATCAATGGAGAAATTTTCTTACAGTGGATTTTGTACTATTGCCTCCTGCTATGAATCATTATTTTGTACTAAATGTATCCTCAAAGAATCAAACTGCATCCAATTAATTTAATCATATTATACAATAAATCTCAAGAATATTTATAGGAAATAAAACATATAACAAGGTAGAAGTCATAGTTTTTGGCATCTAATAAAAAAAGTCCTTAGCATGCAAAGAATCAGAAAAATGTAACCCAAAACGAGGAAATATATCATCCCTTTGTATAGATCTATATTTCCCCTGGGTGTCATTTTCCTTTTGCGTGAAGGAATTCCTTTACATTTTTTTGAAATTTAGGTATGCTTATTGCCTATAAACTTTGTTAGTCATGACCAGGATAGCATTTAATTTATAGCTACTTTTGACACACAATTAAGAAAAAAAATGTTATCAATATTCATATTCTGTGACTTATTAGGATTTCCATTTTGGTTGGTAGGTATATATATCTATATATATATATGTATTTTTTTAAGGATTATATGGGCTCCAAGGATTGTTCCTGCAAATCTTTCCAAGTGTTCTTTTCCAGTCTTAGGTTTACTCATTAGCTGGTTAGTATTCTACTGGTGATTCAGGGAGCTCCCTCTCAGACCTCTGGGGTTCTCTTTCCCTTTAGCTTTCTCCCTTGTAGTACTCTGCATGGCAAACACTATTAACCTTTGCTTTGTTTCTTCTTAAGCCATAGGCTGTCTCTGGTTTTCCTTTCTCTGTGCCGTGCTCAGGAAATTGGGGCAGTATTAGGTCTCACCTTACTTATTTCTTTTCTCTCTGTTATTGCTGTCTCATTGACTGATGTTTAATGTCTTGACAACCTTTGTTTCATGTATTTTCTCAACTTGTTTTTATATTTGGGACAGGAGAGTAAGTCTGGCTCCTTTTACTCCGTCTTGGTCAGAAAATTTTAATGTATTTAGTTTTCATCAATGAATAAGGATACATTTTTAATGAAATATAAACTTCACATTAGTATTCTTTCTATCTCTGATACCCTTTTACTTACATAAATCCCAATGGCTATGAGGCAATTACGCAGCAGATGGTTCAGTTCAAATCAATTAAATTGAACAGTATGTGTCATGAATAACTGGGACTCTCAAAGTGTGTGTTCAGAAAACACTGTTCTTTGAACAACAATCATCATGTTTTTAACAGTCCTTAAGAAAGATAATCTCAATTTCATTTTCAATATTTATTAAAATTATTAATTCTAGCAAACTTACTTATTAAGTCACCAGAAGAATCAAATGATATTCTTATTTAATATTTATCCTATGAAATATTTATTACCAGCATCTTTGAAGTTATAGAAAATATGTCATAGAAACAAATATGAGCACATGGCTTAATTATGCTTTCATTTTTGCACATTTATTTTTGAAATGTAGCAAAAGAAATAATGAGGTGGACATAACTTAAATTTCTGAGCAATGAAAAAATTAGAAGAATCCATTGAACAGCAGATTTTTATAACTTCTTTCTTCTAAAAGACAGCCACCTCCTAAAAGTTAGGATCTATGTCTCAATTTCTTATGTTTCTCTTACAGCACCTACCATGATGATGGTTTACTATATGTGCCTTTGTATTAGCCAGGGTTCTCTGGGGAAACAGAATCAATAGGAGATATCTGTAAATAGTATAAGGCTTTATAAAATTCTCTCACGTGATCGTGTGGATGCACAAGTCCAAATTTTGCAGGCAGAATGTAAACCAGGGGCTCCAATGAAGGTCCTTGATGAGTTCCCAGGAGATGCTGACTGTTCAAAGGGAAGCTGGAAAATTCTTTCTGAATGCTAAAATCACTTCCCTTTTAAGGCATTCAACTGATTGAATAAAACCTCACTCATTGTTGAGGGCAATATCCTTGGTTGATTGTAGATGTAATCAGCCATCTATGCAATAAACTCACTGGTGACTAAACACCATAAATGTCCTTGTATTACAATTAGCACAGTGCTTGCTTGACCAGACAACTGGGCACAATTACCTGGCCTGGTTGACTCATTACTCTAACCATCACAGCCTGAGACCATTATTTTTTAAAAGTTGATTAACAGCTGATTTTAGCCACTCTAATATACATGAAAGGTCCTGGAGAAGTAGGTACTAATTGATATTTAAGTCTTCTATTTAACTTCATCCATAAACCCATTTGTAAAATAAGGATGATGTTAGCACCAATCTCATAGAATTGTTGGAGGTATTAACTTAGATATGTTTAGATCTCTTTGAATAGTGTCTGGAATAAAATAAACACCTTATACATTTTAGCAATTATTTTAATTATTAATCCAGTTATTAATACTAAAATACTATGAAAGATTATATCTTATATGAAAAATTGCACAAATTCTCTGATGTACCCAATATATGGAATCGATGCCTCACTATATTTTTTCCAGCATAGTAAATTTCAGAAAAATCTTTGAACCCTTTCACTCTATCCCATCAGTATAAACTAGTTTTGAAGTTAATATATATGAATTTTCAAACATGTTGATCCTCCTATACAAGGAAATCATGTTTAAGAGCATAGTAAGTGTGCTAAAGTCCTGCTATTAGAAGAAATATGATAATTCAAGGTTAAAGAATTCAGAAAGTATAGATAAGATACAAGGCTTGTATTCGTGTATAACAGATTGAAAATAAAAATAAATATGCCAAATAATCAAATGAAAATCGTGTTTTTTAACCTCATTTTATCCATTCAATATATATTCAGCCCTTATTACATGCTTGAGACTCAGCTTGGTTTAGAGGTTTAAAAGATAAATGACAGCAGTCCCCGTCTTCAGAGCACTTACAGATTTATTTTTGGGACAAGTCAGAAACAGGTGGTTTCAGCATAAGGCTGAGGCTAAGTTCTATAATAGCATAAAAACAGAAAAAGAGCCCCAAGGCTGGCTTGGAGTTTGAGGAAGGCCTGAGTGAGAGGATGCTTTAGCTGACTTGGAGGGATGAGGGCAAGTTAGGTTGGCAAAGAAAAGCAAAGGGGAACATGAACAGAAAAGAAGCAAAAAGTCAGTTGGTTGTTCTGTATTTTTATTTTTTATTTTTTTTATTCATTTTTTAAAAATATTACATTAAAAAAATATGAGGTCCCATTCAACCCCACCACCCCCACCCCACCACACCCCCCACAGCAACACTCTCTCCCATCATCATGACACATCCATTGCATTTGGTAAGTACATCTCTGGACATCGCTGCACCTCATGGTCAATGGTCCACATCATAGCCCATACTCTCCCACGTTCCATCCAGTGGGCCCTGGGAGGATCTACAATGTCCGGTAATTGTCCCTGAAACACCACCCAGGATAACTCCAAGTCCCAAAAACGCCTCCACATCTCATCACTTCTTCCCATTCCCTGCACCCAGCAGCCACCATGGCCACTTTTCCCACACCAATGCCACATTTTCTCTGTGGATCTTGGATTGGTTGTGTCCATTGCACATCTAAGTCAAGAGGAGGCTTAGATTCCACATGAATACTGGATGCAATCCTCCTGCTTTCAGTTGTAGGCACTCTAGGCTCCATAGTGTGGTGGTTGACATTCTTCAACTTCATGTTAGCTGAGTGGGGTTAAGTCCAATAAATCAGAGTGTAGGAGTTGAAGTCTGTTGAGGCTCAGGGCCTGGCTATCATATTGTCAGTCCAGAGATTCAGATCCCCTAGATATATCTTAAAACCCAGCACCAACTACAATTCCAGTAAAGTAGCATGAAAGTCTTGTGAAAAGAGATCCCATCTGTGTCCAGCTCAATCATTCAGAAACACCAGCTCCAAAGAAGGGCCAACTGACATGGCAGTGAACCCCATCTGCCATGACCATAGAACCTGTGGGTCTCTTTAGCCCTCAAAAGAACCAATACCCAGGGTTGTATCTACTTTATCTGTCTCTGAGACTCTGCTCAGGTGTGCATAAGGGCAATTCTTCTGACAACCTCCAGACTCTTTTTTAGAGACTCATAGCCATATAAACTCATTTCTCCTTTCCATTTCCCCCTTACATTAGGTCAAACAGCATTTTAAACTCCTGTTATTATATGTAGACAGGGATATTCTGCTGGTCCACATTGAACCTTTAATTCAAGGTCATTTTCTAGTTATGTCATCAGCTGGTACTTGGTAGTGATCCCTCGGTGCCAGGGAGGCTCATCCCCAGGTGTCATGTCCCACACTGGGGGGAATGCATTGCATTTACATGCTGAGTTTGGCTTCGAGACTGGCCACATTTGAGTAACATGAAGGCTGTCAGGAGGAAACTCCCAGGCACAGTGCTGCTCTAGGCCTTGTTCTTATTTCAGGCGTATAGGCTCACAAGCATAGTCATTAGTATCAGGGGCTCACTGTTGGACCCTCATTCCTTCCTGGTGTTTACTGTTGCACCTGGGGGACTGCTGTTGCTCCCCTAGGGACCATGACAGAGCACCCCTGGCCAGGAACCCAGTGCCCCCCCAGCTGTTGTTTTTAATTGTTTCCACTATGAGTGTATCCAAACATTACCCATGCACCCTGGACATATGCCCTGTATAACTCCCTGTCAACCATATATCACCTGTCAATAACATCCCATACCAGTATTCCTCCACTGCCATTGTTGAACCACTCTGTGATCCAAAACTTCCTGAAAAGTGAAGCCCAATATAATGTCAGGATCCCTTACTAGTAAAATGGAATATAGCGATGAGTTTAAAGGTTAGATATAGAACACATATTGATTTGGAAAAATTCTACATCCTATCTTTTTCTTTTCTTTTTTCCTAATTATTGAGCTTCTCTTCACAAGAGCCTTAGATCACAGTAATTCATATATACAATATACAGTACTCCCACACATCCACAATAAAACCTTTCCCTTCCACAGCGATATTCTTATAACTTATTCATATCATATTTACTGAAACTGATGTACAGACTCTGAGACAATAGCTTTCAAACAAGGTGACATCTGTGCTTACATTGTGGTCCATACTTTAGGATACACAGTTTTCTAAATTTTTAGTTATCCTACATTTTACATTATGGTTTACATTATTAGTCTGTCATCCCCTCTATGTTTTTGGTGTAATATTACCTGTTTTATATCCATCCTTGTGTACTCTCACGAAACTCCTCTCTTACCCCCACATTTACCTTGGTTCCATCCATTCAACATCCATTTTCCCCTCCCCTTGGGGCCCACAGCGACAGCCAATCTCCATTTCCTGAGGAGCCACATCCAGAGATACTTGCAACAATGTTCAGGGCCTGACTTGCTCAACTGCCCTAACGCCCTGGGAGTCATCCTTTCTCTTGAGAGATACAGTTCCCTCTTTTTTGATGGCATTAGTCCTCCCCAGGATGTGGGTCCACCCCCACTCTCACTACTTGGGTCTCTATCCAATGGTACAACCCACCCTGGCAAAATGAGCATTCAGACATTCCCCAAGGGTCCGTCCCGTGTCAGACCATCCCCTCTGAGCATCCTAAACAGGTAACCCTCTTAATTATATTTTGATACGGTTTTCTCAGCATTTTACTCTCAACCAACACCTGACACTCTCCTTTGTTCGTATGTTGTCCCTCCCTCCCCCCAATTTTTTGGGCAATATTACCCATCCGCCCATCCCCAGCCCTCCTCAAACACACAAAGCCCCACCCAAAGGCAACCCCTTGCCCCCATTTTATCTCTTCTTTGTGCTCATACTTACCACCAGCTCATCATAGATTCCACCCCTGCAGACGTCGGCTCACATCCTTCCTCCACCCCCGATTTCCCGTAAGCCTATCTTCCAGTCTCTAGCTCTCTGAGGCAGCTTGCTTATTTCATATCATTGAGGTCATGTAGTATTTGTCCTTCAATGCCTGGGTTGCTCTACTCAACATAAGGTTCTCAAGATTCATTCATGTTATCACATGTGTTTGTAATGTATTTGCTCTTAAAGCCAAGTAGTATTCCATTGTATGTATATACCACATTTTATTGATCCACTCATCTGTTGATCGGCATTTGGGTTGATTCCAACTTTTGGTGATAGTAAACAATGCTGCTATGAACATTGGTGTACATATATCGGTTTGTGTCCTTGTTTTCAGTTCTGCTGGGTATATACCCAGCAGTGATATTGCTGGGTCATATGGCAAATCTATGGTTAGTTTTTTGAGAAACTGCCAAACTGTCCTCCAGAATGGCTGGATCCTTCTGCATTCCCACCAGCAGTGGATGAGTGTTCCCATTTCTTCACATCCTCTCCAGCATTTGTATTCTTCTGTTTTTTCCATAGCTGCCAATCTTATGGGAGTAAGATGGTATCTCATTGTACTTTTGATTTGCATTTCCCTGATAGCTAGAGATTTGAAGCATTTTTTCATGGCTTTTTAGCCATTTGTATTTCTTCTTTGGAGAAGTGTCTGTTTAAATCTTTTTCCCATTTTTTAAATGGGTTGTTTATCTTTTTATTTTCAAGATATATGAGTTCTTTATATATGCAAGTTATACATCTATTATCAGATATATGGTTGCCAAATATTATCTCCCGTTGTGTGGGTTCCCTTTTTACTTTCTTGACAAAGTCCTTTGAGGTGCAGAAGGCTTTAATTTTGAGGAAGACCCATTTATCTATTAGTTCTTTTGCTGTTCATGCCTTTGGTGTGATATTCATGAAGCCATTTCCTATTACAAGGTCCTGTAGATGTTTCCCTACACTGCTTTCCAAGGTCTTTATGGTCTTGGCTCTTATATGTAGGTCTTTGATCCATCTTGAGTTGATCTTTGTACAAGGTGTGAGATGATAATCCTCCTTTATTCTTCTACATATGGATATCCAGTTCTCCAGGCACCATTTGTTGAACAGGCCATTCTCTCCCAGTTGAGAGGGTTTGGTGGCTTTATCGAATATTATATGGCTATATATATGAGGTTCTATATCAGAGCTTTCAATTCGATTCCATTGGTCTGTGTGTCTCTCCTTATGCCAATACCATGCTGTTTTCACTACTGTAGCTTTGTAGTGTGTTTTGAAGTCAGGTAGTGTGATTCCTCCAATTTTGTTTTTCTTTTTCATTATGTCTTTGGCTATTCAGGGCCTCTTTCCTTTCCAAATAAATTGCATAGTTAGTTTTTCTAGTTCCTTAAAGAAGGCTGTGTTGATTTTTATTGGGATTGCATTGAATGTGTAGATCAGTTTTGGTAGGATAGACATCTTAATAATATTTAGTCTTCCTATCCATGAACAAGGAATATTCTTCCATTTATTTAGGTCTTCTTTGATTTCCTTGAGCAGTCTTGTGTAGTTCTCAGTGTATAAGTTTTTTACATCTTTAGTTAAATTTATTCCTAAATATTTGATTTTTAAATTTACTATTGTAAATGGTATTTGTTTCTTGATTTCCTCCTGATCTTGCTCATTATTGGTGTACAGAAATGCTACTGATTTTTGCGCATTGATCTTATAACCTGCAACTTTATTAAACTCATTCATGAGTTCTAGAAGCTTCGTTGTAGATCTCTCAGGGTTTTCTATGTATAGGATCATGTCATCTGCAAACAATGAAATTTTGACTTCTTCCTTTCCAATTTGAATGCCTTTTATATCTGGTTCTTGCCTCACTGCTTGAGCAAGTACTTCTAAGACAATGTTAAATAGAAGGGGAGACAATGGGCATCCTTGTCTTGTTCCTGAGTTTAGAGGGAAGGATTTTAGGATTTCTCCATTGTAAACAATGTTGGCTGTAGGTTTTTCATATATACTTTTTATCACGTAAAAAAATTTCCTTGTATTCCGATCTTTTGGAGTGTTTTTATGAAGAAAGGGTGCTGTATTTTTTCAAATGCTTTTTCTGCATCTATAGATATAATCATGTGATTTTTTTCCTTCAATCTGTTTATATGGTGTATTACATTGATTGATTTTCTTACGTTGAACCATCCTTGCATACCTGGAATGAATCCCACTTGGTCGTGGTGTATAATTTGTTTAATGTGTTGTTGAATATGAATAGCAAGTATTTTGTTAAGTATTTTTGCATCTACGTTCTTTAGAGAAATTGGTCTGTAATTTTCCTTTCTTGTGGTGTCTTTGTTTGGCTTTGGTATTAGGGTAATGTTGGCATCATAGAAGGAGTTAGGCAATGTTCCTTCTGTTTCGATTTTTTGGAATAGTTTCAGCAGGATTGGTGTTAGTTCTTTCCGGAATGTGTTGTAGAATTCACCTGTGAAGCCGTCTGGCCCTGGCCTCTTCTTAGTTGGGAAGTTTTTAATGACTGATTCTATCTCTTTACTTGTGATTGGTTTGTTGAGATCATCAATTTCTTCTTTCGTCAATGTGGGCTACTTATGTGTTTCTAGGAATTTGTCCATTTGCTCTGAATTGTCATTTTTGTTGTAATATAGTTTTTCAAAGTATCCTCTTTTGATAGTCTTTATTTCTGTGGGGTCAGTGGTGATATCTCCTTTCTCATTTCTTATTTTGTGTATTTGCATCTTCTCTCTTTTTTTCTTTGCTAGTCTCGCTAAAGGTTTGTCAATTTTGTTGATCTCAAAAAACCAGCTCTTGGTCTTGTTTACCTTTTCAAGTGCTTTCTTATTTTCTATTTCATTTAGTTCCGTTCTTATGTTTGTTATTTCCTTCCTTCTTCTTCCTGTTGGATTACTTTGTTGTTTTTTTTCTAATTCCTCCAAATGTGCAGTTAGTTCTTCAATTTTTGCTCTTTCTTCTTTTTTTGATATATGAATTTATGGCTATAAATTTCCCTCTCAGTGCTGCTTTTGCTGCATCCCATAAATTGTGTTATGTTGTGTTATCATTATCGTTTTTTTCAAGGTAGTCGTTGATTTCTTTTGAGATTTCCTCTTTGACCCACTGTTTTTCTAAGAGTGTGCTGTTTAATTTCCAAATCATGGTGTGAAATCTGGGCCTCTGGCCCTTGCAAATTTCCAGCTTCACTCCACTGTGGTCAGAGATATTATTTTGTATGATTTCGATCTTTCTGAAGTCATTAAGCCTTTCTTTGTGGCCTAGCATATGGTCTATCTTGGAGAATGATCCATGGGCACTTGAGAAAAATGTATATCGTGCTGTGTTTGGGTGTAATGATCTATATATGTCTATTAGATCCAGCTCCTCTAATATACTGTTCAAATGTTTTGTTTCTTTAGTGATTCTCTTTTGAGATGTTCTATCCAGAGTTGATAGTGGTGTATTAAAATCCCCCACTATAATTGTAGATGCATCTATTCTTTCACTTAGTTTTTCCAGTGTTTGCCTCACATATTTAGAGGTGCCCTTGTTAGGAGCATAAATATTTATGATTGTCGATCTTCTTGACAGATTGTCCCTTTCACTAAAATGTAGTATCCTTCTTTGTCTCTCACAATTGTTTCGCATTTAAAGTCTATTTTGTCTGATATTAGTATAGCTACTCCTGCCTTTTTTTGGTGATGGTTTGCTTGTATGATTGATTTCCAGCCATTCACTTTCAGCCTTCATGAGTCTCTGGGTCTAAGATGTGTCTCTTGTAGACAGCATATAGATGGGTCATATTTCCTTATCCAATGTCCCAGTCTGAATCTTTTGATAGGTGAGTTTAATCCATTGACATTCAGTGTTATTACTTTCAAGGAATTATTTGTGTTAGCCATATTTTGATTGGACTTGTGTTTGTCATATTTTGTTTGCTTTTTTTTTTCCTTCTCTTTTTGTCTTTTTTGTTGCTCTTACATGCTCCTCCAACTCTGCCTGTCCTGTTTTTTCCTTTCTTCCTGCAGAACTCCCTTTAGAATTTCTTGAAGGGGAGGTTTCTTGTTGGCATACTCTTTCAGTTTCTGTTTATCTGTGAATATTTTGAACTCTCCATCATTTTTGAATGCTAGTTTAGCTGGATAGAGTATTCTTGGTTGGAAATTTTTTCCTTTAGTACCTTGTCTATATCATACTACTGCCTTCTTGCCTCCATGGTTTCAGATGAGAAATCAGCACTTAATCTTATGGAGCTTCCTTTGTATGTGATGGTTTTCTTTTCTCTTGCTGCTTTTAGAATTTTCTCTTTGTCTTGAGCATTGGATAATTTGACAAGTATATGTCTTGGGGTGGGCCTGTTGGGGTTTATGATGATTGGGGTGCACTGTGCTTCTTGGATATGTACATCTGTCTCTTTCAGTAGATTTGGGAAGTTTTCAGCCATTATTTCCTTCAACACTCCTTCTGACCCCTTTCCCTTCTCTTCTCCTTCTGGAATGCCTATAATACGTATGTTTGAGCGTTTTGCATTATCATTCAGGTCCCTAAGTCCTAGCTGGATTTTTTCTGTCTTTTTATCAACCAATTCTACTATCTGTTTGATTTCTGATGTAGTGTCTTCCACATCACTAATTCTCTGCTCTGCCTCTTCTAGTCTGCTGATATTTGCTGCAAGTGTATTTTTGATTTCTTGAACTGTGATGTTCATTCCTATCATATCTGTTATCTTTTTGTGTATGTCTGTAATTTCCCCTCCAAGTGTTGTCTTCATGTTGTTAACCTCTTCCTTTACTTCATTAAATTTGTCAGTGATAAATGTTCTGAGATCTTTAATTACTTGTGCGAAGTTCTGTTCCCCTTCCTGGTTTTTAGTTTGTTCATTCGATTCAGCCATGTTTTCCTGATTACTGGTTTGGTTTGTAGATTTTTGTTGCTGTCTGGTCATCATTTTATCTTGACGGGTTTAATCAGTTCCTTAGCTTCTTTTTCTAGTCTTGGGGATTAATTAGCTGTTGTTTTTGTGCGTTATATCTTCTCTTTGTCACTTTGTTCTTCTTATTCTAATTTCTTATTGCTGATTGAGTTCACTTTAAAGGAAAGTATTAGGGCCAGGGAAAGGCAATTGTGTAAGCAAGGAAAAAGTGTAAAGTAGTATTGGTGATAAATGTTAACAGAGCAACAATATGAGATCTGGGAGGGTGGATATTAAATTCATGTAAGTTGTGTAGAGTTATAGCAGTAGGTATAGTACCTATAATGAGGTAGTCGACTGAATATGGGAGGAATATGGCATGAATTAAAAAGCTAATATTTTTGTGAGAGAGGGAAAGAGAAAAGAAAGGCAATAGTTTCAAGAGTGGATAACAGACAGAAAACAAATCAAAGGTATTAGAAATTAAGAGTTAGACACTTTGTGGATCAAAGAAAGGGAGGTGGAATATAGGAGAGACAGTAGATGATGGAGGATATCAAGATGTAGGGGAAAGGGGATAGTATAGGTAGCCAAAATCAATTCACACAGAAATGAGGTAGTGGAGGATGAGGAAACCCAGCAAATGTGAGGTGTTCCCTGTAGCACCTATTGTATAATTAATATAAAATAAAATAAGAAGAAAATGAGGGACAGGAGAGAGAGAAAAAAAAAGGAGAAGAAAGGAAGAAAGAAAAAGGGTGGGTAAAGGGCAGGGAACAGGTAGGAAAAAGAAAAAAAAAGATATACACCAACCACAACAGCAACAACAATAACAACAACAACAAGAAACCCTAAATAACTGAAAAAAAAGACTTTGGGGGATACACTGGGAGAAAAGACTAGGGGATAATGCAATGTTAGCAATCAGGACATTAAAAAAATAAAAAATAAGATAAAATAAAAATTAAAACAAAACAAAACAAAAAAGAAAAAATGCAAAAGTTGAGGGCTAGGACATTCAAGGACCTCAGATGGACCTCAGGGCATGATGGATTCAGGGATAGAAAGTTTGAGATATTGAAGACTCAAGATGTGTGAGTCTCTGGGGTGTGGGCCACCAGGGTTTAGGGGACTCAGACCTGGCAACCTCAAGTCTGGTTAACAGGGAACCTGGGAGCACCACCGTGAAACACAGCCTTCAGGGATCCCCGCAGCTGGGTGCCAGCCCTATGGGTGAGGTCACATCCGCAAACTCTATCCTGTGTGTCTGAACCCCACAATTCACTCTCACTGGGGTCTATTCTGTGGATGTATCACCAATTCGACTTCAGGACCCTTCCCACCCTGTAAGCCCCCGGAACGGCCACCTCGGGGTGCCTCTACACTGCAGCCAATTTAATGACGCAGATCAATAGCCAGGTCCGGGGGTGGGGCTCCAGCCGGAAACACTGATATCAGAGTCCAAAACCGAAATTCCCACGCTTCGCAAAATATTCCTCTAATTGGCTTCCAGACGTCTCCCACCCTGCCAGACCCTGGTGGCGTCTCTTTATTGCTATCAATTTAAGTCACTGCAGGTTGGCAGCCACACTTGGGGGGGGCGGGGCTCTAGGCAGAAGCGCTATTATTTGTGTCCGCAATCAAAAATTCCCCCGCTTTGCAATAAAACTCCCGTTTGTCTCCCCAAATCGGTCTGCAAATGCCTCCTGTCCTTTTAACCCCCAATAGGCCTCTCAGGGCTTATGAATTCCCCAGTACTGCAGAGCCTCCAGATATCGCAGCCACAGCACTGGTGCTGCCGCTCCGCCCACCCCAGGAGGGAGCTTCCTGCACTGCAGCCCTGACCTCCGTGTAATAGAGTCTCAATTATATTTTATAGACGAGTTTTCTCTGTTACCTTCCCACTAAATCGATGTCCAGACACCTCCTGCCCTGCAAAAATCCTGAAACAGCCTGGTCCCCAAGAACCTCCAATGCTGCCCAGCCGCTTCTTTGCAGGAGATATTATCAGGTATGCTCACTCAGCCAACATCTTGCCCCGCCCCTTGTTCTGTATTTTTATTTTTTTATTTTTATTTTTTTAAGATTTATTTTTATTTATTTAATTCCCCTCCCCTCCCCCGGTTGTCTGTTTTCTGTGTCTTTTTGCTGCGTCTTGTTTCTTTGTCCGCTTCTGTTGTCGTCAGCGGCATGGGAAGTGTGGGTGGGCGGCTCCATTCCTCGGCAGGCTGCTCCCTCCTTCGCACTGGGCAACTCTCCTTATGGGTGCACTCCTTGTGCGTGGTGCTCCCCTACGCGGGGGACACCCCTGTGTAGCACGGCACTCCTTGCGCGCATCAGCACTGTGCATGGGCCAGCTCCATACGGGTCAAGGAGGCCCGGGGCTTGAACCGTGGACCTCCCATGTGGTAAACGGATGCCCTAACCACTGGGCCAAAGTCTGTTTCCCTGTTCTGTATTTTTAGAACAGAAGTTTTGAGGTGAGGAGCAGCAAAGGGTGAGAGGCTAGAGAAGTAGGTGGTGTTCAGGGCACCTAGAGTCTCAGAAAGCATGCAAAGGAAATAGGCTTTCTTTTGTTTTAGAGATTATTTTTTTCCCAGTGTTTTGTGGAAAATATCTCATTTTGGTAATATAATTATTTGAATGGATTATAAAGGCAAATAAAACAAATAAAAGACCACACCTTGCTTCCAAGGACAGTGTAGATCATAGAACTATAGGTCATAATGCTAGACATTAGAAATTGCTTAATTCTATAGCTTCAATTTACAAATCAGAAAGCTTAGTGATAAAGAAATAACCAGTGACTTGTTGAAGAACATATTCATAGGATATAGAGCTCTGTTACAGTCAATGTGTGGCCATGCACAAACATGTACACTACTACCCATTCACACACTTATGCACAAATTAGAATAAAATTCATTATAAATAACAATCAACTGATTCCAAAGTTATTTGGAAAGCCAAAAGACCCAGAATGACAAACATAATACTGAAGATCAAAGTCCGAGGATTGACACTACCTGCATTCAAGCCTTACTGTGAAGCTGCAGTGATCAAGACAGCATGTTATCAGCAAAAGACAAATACGTCAATGGAACAGAATAAAGATTCACACAAATACAGTCAAAAGATTTTTGACAAAGAAGCAAATGCAGCTCAATGGTGAAAGGGTAGTCTTTTCAACAAATGGTACTGGAACAAGTATACATCCACATACAAAAAAAATTAGTCTGAACAGAAACCTTATACCTTTCACAAAAATTAGTTCAAAAGGCATCATACACCTTAATGTATTATTCAAACATCTTTCTTATGACTGCTACTCAAATACCTGAAAGAAAATCAAACTCAGTTCTTTGAGGATGGAATTAGTTATCTCCCAAATCTGTTTCTCTTACAATATTTCCCAACTCTAAGAAGGGCACCAGCATCTACCAAGATGCTCAAGCATAAAACTTGAGAGAAAGTTTTTAGCCCATACTTCTAATTCACCTCCTACACCCAATAATTCATCAAATTATCCACTTCTCCTTCTGAACCAATTCTTTCCTAATTTCAGTATTCTAATTTAACTGACTGGTCTCCCACATGAACTCTACTTTTACTGCAAACTATTTTCTTCATTCTGTAATAAAAGTATGCCCTAACATTTCCTATATTAAAGACAGAACAACAATAAAAAACAACTTATATGACTTCATTGTATCTGTAACACACATAATGAACTTACTCACATGGTCCCGAAGGCCTTTCATCCTTTTATTTACTCATTCATTCATTTAGTCATTCATTCAACAAATATTAATTGAGAGCTCAGTGTATTCCAAGCAATGTTCTCATCTGTATTTCTATTTTAAGTATTGTAGATTATGTTTTTTCTTTCAGTAAAAAAAAAAAATCATTCCATCAGAAACAAAAAATGTTGGATAAAATATCTAAAATATTTTTCTTATAAGAACTGACAAGTTAGTAAGTAATAACCAGGCCAAATTTTAAGTAAAAGTAAAAATTTAGAGATATGAGCCAAGTAGTCCTAAGTACCTCAGAGAAACAAATGCAAATCCTCTCTAAAAGAAGCACTTTTATCCTAGGCCTGCAGAAACCTTTACATCTAATTTTTAAAAATAGGCGATGATGATCTATGTATCTTTAAAAAAAAGATAATAAATTTTAAAAAAGAAAAAAATAGGCAATGTTGAGCACACAGTAATAGATAATCAAATTAGGAAACATAGTAACATTAGTGTAAACCAGTAGAGACAATGGACCACAGAACTTTGAAATATTGAGATTACTAGACTCATACTATGAAATATGTTTCCTTGTCCTGTTTAAAGAAATAAAGAACACATTCAAATATCTGCAAGTTTCAGGAGACTATAAATACGTTGAATAGCATGTTTTGAAAAAACACAAGGACAATTTCTAGAAATGAAATTACAATAATGAAAATTAAAAACATAAATGGGTTCAGCACTGCAATAGGGTGAAAGTACAATAAATGAAGTAGGAGAGGTATCCAGAATGCAGCATAGAGAGACAAAAAATAAAAATAGAAAATGGAATGTAAGAATCATAGTAGAGAGTTATAGAGCAAAGGATCCCTGTAATTGAACTAAAGCAAGAGTGGGAGGGGTCAAAGCAATTGTTGAAGAAATAATAGCTATGAATTTTCCAGAACTGGTGAAAGGTATCAATTCACATGGTTCTCATGTTTTTTCTTATTATTTTTTGTTTATTGTATTCTCACCACTGGACTGCCACACCCTCAGGAATCTAATCATCCTAAATTGAAGAGGAGATACTGTACAATAGTAAATAAGAAAACATTTAAAAAATACATATTCTGATGCAAGAGTTAAATTTGATGATGTAGTACATAATAACTGAGTGATATTTTTGAGTCAATTGATCAGAAAACACCTTTTCTGAGTATAATGCAGCAATTAAGGTGTGATATAAATGAAAAGAGGAAACTATGCATGAGATGATAAAGTGAGTGGGTGGGTACCACTTCAAGCATAACAAACAGCTAGTACAAAGTCTTGAAGGTTAAGTGGAACTTGGTGAATTCTAAAGAGAAGTCTATTGCATTTACATCTGGAGCTATCTATTAATATTTATGAATTAAAAACCAAACTGAAGAACATTTGTGGAATCGTGGGCTTTCTTACTAGTTTCGTAAGTCAGTTTCCTCTATATGTCTCTTCCTTCAGTGTAACAGCTAACTGTTGTCATTATGATGAAAGGATTGTTCATGTCAATAGCCTGGCTTCCAGGTATGAGGTATAAACATACAGTCCAGGAACTTCTATATTTACGGAAATAAGTAGAGATTTTCTCTGTGTGTGGAATATTTTAGTTTATTTCATTCATAATTGTCTGTCCATCTGCGTATTTGTTCCCCTTAACCTGCGATGCAGAGGTACAGAGCAACCTCTGTCTCTGTTTGTGTATCTCCGTGCTGATTCCCCCAGTAGGAGCATTTCTAAATCCTTCTTTGAGGAGCAATTATGCTCCATCTGGAGGACTCCTCACCTCTCTATACACAGAAGAGCAGGGGCACAGTTCCCCTGTTCTTCTGGGTTTATTTTTTAAAACTATTTTCTTTACTCTGTATCGTGTTCCTTCTATTTCTTGCCTCCAACCTTAGAGTTCTCTGAGACAACCTTGGGAAAAATTGCTCTGCATCTGGTTCTTTCTCTTCTGTTCTGGGCTGTTGATTGCTGCTGTTCAGTTTGGTTTTTGACTTTTCTGATACATTTCTTGATGGTGGCTGGGTTTGTAGGTTCTTGGGTACATCACATAAAGGAATATAAGGACACGCTATAGGGTAGGCATGCAAGGAAAGAGTTTATTGAGAAATGAGAAAAGGGGAAAGTACACACCCAAGACATGGCTGGAGATGTCCTCAAGGGAGAGGCACAAGCTGTGGCCCCAAGGTAGGCTTTTGTTTATTTATTTATTTGTCTTTATTTTTTTAATGTTACATTAAAAAAATATGAGGTCCCCATATACCCCCCACCCCCCTCACCACACTCCTCCCATAACAACAACCTCCTTCATTATCATGGGACATTCATTGCACTTGGTGAATACATCTCTGAGCACTGCTGCACCACATGGTCAATGTTCCATGTGATAGTTTACACTCTCCCCCAGTCCACCCAGTGGGCCATGGGAGGACATACAATGTCTGGTAACTGTCCCTGCAGTACCACCTAGGACAACTCCAAGTCCTGAAAATGCCCCCACATCACATCTCTTCTTCCCACTCCCTACACTCAGCAGCTACCATGGCCCCTTTCTCCACGTCAATGCTACGTTTTCTTCAATTACTAATCACAATAGTTCATGAATAGAATATCAGTAAGTCCACTCTAATCCATACTCTATTCCTCCATCCTGTGGACCTTAGAATAGTTGTGTCCACTCCACATCTATATCAAGAGGCAGCTTAGATTCCACATGGATGCTGGATGCAATTCTCCTGCTTTCAGTTGTAGGCACTCTTGGCTACCTGGTATGGTGGTTGACCTTCTTCACCTCCATGTTAGCTGAGTGGGGTAAGTCCAATAAATCAGAGTGTAGGAGTTGCAAGTCTGTTGAGGCTCAGGGTCTGGCTATCACATGGACAGTCCAGAGAGTCAGGTCCCCTGAGTATCCATTAAACCCCAGCACCAACTACAGTTCCAGTAAAAGTAACAGGAGATGCTTGTGGACAAAGATCACATCTGAGTCCAGTTCCATCACACAGAAACACAGACTCCAAAGTAGGGCCAACTGACATGGCACTAAACTCCATCTCCCATGACCATAGAACCTGTGGGTCTCTGTAGCCCTCAGAAGAACCAATACTTGGGGATGTATCTACTTTATCTGTCTCTGGGACTCTGCTGAGGTGTGTGTAAGGGCGACCCCTCTGATAAACTCCCGGCTCTTTTTTGGAGACACATGGTCATATAAACTCATTTGTCCTTTCCATTTCCCCCCTTTTATTCAGGTCAAAAAACATTTTTAACTCCTGATATTATCTGTAGGCTGAGATATTCTGCTGGTCTGAGTTGACCCTTTTATTCAAGGTCATTTTCTAGTTATGTCATGAGCTGGTACTTGGTAATAATCCCTCAGCGCCAGGGAGGTTCATCCCCAGGAGTCATGTCCCATGCTGGGGGGAAGGCAATACATTTACATGCTGAGTTTGGCTTCAAGATTGACCACATTTAAGCAACATGGAGGCTCTCAGGTGGCAACTCTTGGGCACCCCACACCTCTACGCCTTGTTCTTATTTCAAGCGCACAGGCTGAGAAATGAAAAAAAAATCATTACCCAGGCCCAAACCCAGATAAAGTAAATCAAAACCTCTGGAGTTGGGCATCCATATATTTTTTTTAAATTTCTCAGGTGACTTGATGTATAGCATGTTCGACAGATACTGGTGTACATCTTCTCCTACTAATTTAGAAAATCCTTGATGACAAGAATTGCCTTATTCATTTATTCAACTAGGTCTTTGAACCTAAGAAGATTAAGCTTTATTAAATGGAATTACTAGTGCTCTGAAAAGTTCAGAGTATGGAAATTAAGGGTATTTCTTAACATTATTTTATTTTCTCAGGCCTCTGGGAACTGAAAAACAAAGCAAAAGAAAAAAAAACTTACTGAAAATATATTCATTTCAACTTTCTATTAATAACTAGCCAACCTAAATTAAGCAAAAATCTATGATCTGGGTGTGATTATGAAAACCACGGTGCGTTTTCTGTGGTCTACTGAGTGTCCAAGAGCACACATTCACACACAGCCAACAGTCTAACCCTTGTGTCTTCTATACTTGTTTTTATATGTCAATTTAATATTTTCACTTTCGATGTGAATTTTCAATCATCAGGATAGCAATTTGCAATGATCACTTAGTGCCTAGGATTATGTTTGGTGAGTTTCCAGGGATTCTTTTCTTTCACACTTTGCTTCATATGCTAATAAATCAATTTCATTCACCTGAGATAATGTAGCACAGTGTAGTGGATAAATTGACTACACAATACAAAATCTAAGCTTCGGAACTGTGAATCACCAAGCTATAAATACACTGGAAGCTCCCAGAGAGGTGCTGATAAATTATAGAATGGAGCTTTTTTCTGTAAGTTGCTGCTGGATCCTCAGGGAGGCTCAGGACTTAGGCTCAGAGCTTTATCTTTTTCTTAATCTGAAAAAAATTAATTTGTGAAACATAAATAAAATTAATAATAGATGCAAGAGTACTCCTGAACTTTTATATTCAAGTGCTGTTTGCACTGTGAGGATGTTTTTCATCTTCAAGTTCAGAGAAATTTCCTCTAATTATGCAGTATTTGAGCCAGAGGCTTATTAAAGTTATCTGCACACATGTCTTCTCTTTGATGGAAAAGCCCTGCAGATAGCACAACACCCTTGGGGTTGGCTGCTAAGCAAGAGCGATGACATAGTCACAATTTAAAAATTAATATTTTTCAGTGTGGTTATGGTAACAATTTGTTATTCAAATAGATTGTATCATAATTTTTCACAGTGCTGTTCCACAGCAAAAGTGTGAATCAGAAAATTATGTCTTTACTGCTGGAGTTCCCTCTCACAAACATATTCTAACGTTCTAAATCATTTCTCTTCTCTTCTGCAGGTTACTTAGAACTGATAGACTCTCCTAACCTGGCTATGATAGGGATTCCTGGGCCCCATTCAAAAACTGCTGAAACAGTGTCTTGGGGAGTGTGGTGGATTGAATTGTGTTCCCCAGTTTGGACATGTTCTTGGTCTGCATTCTGATGGGTGTGAACCCATTGTGAATAAGACCTCTTCAAGATGTTTACTTCAGTTAAGGTTTGGCCCAACTGAATCATGTGGGGCTATACTCTGGAAAATGGAATTCTGGAAAAACTGAGTGAATGTTAGATGGAGAGAAGCCATGAGGAGCAGCCAGAAGCTGGAAGTTCAATGAAACCCAAAAGAGAAAGGAAAAGACACCTCCCTGTGCATTGCATGTGACAGAAAAACAAGGAATCCCAGCTTGCCTACCAGAAGATACTGACCATGGGATGAAGCAGGACTTTAGTCTCTGGAATGGTGAGCAAATAATTCCTGTTGTTAAACCAAGCCATTGCCAGGTGTGTTTTAGTAGCCAGGAAACTAAAACAGTTAAGGGACTCTCATGCATTATTATTTTTTAAGTTGCATTAGGTTATTTTTAGGTGATTGGGGAACCTAAAGTTCCCTTGTCTCCTGGTAATCGAAATCACTTAACTACAATACAATTACCCACCCCACCCCCAACCATCTGATTAAAGAGGCCAATCCTCAGAAATATATAAAAGAAGAATTATAGGTACAGATGATGCCATAAGAACACAATCTCTCCTTTTATTTCTGTGTAATTTATTCTTAAATGGTGGAAATTTGTTAATATTTCTTTCCAGTCAAAGAATACTGAAATTAGATCTTAGCGTGACTTGCTAACTAACTGTAACTTGAAATCTTCACTAATTTTTATTTCAGCAATGCTCAAAACCAGTTTAGCATTCTTTACAAATAATTGTCAGGGTTTTTTTTAGTTATATATTCTTTATCAAAGTTAGAAATATAGATGTTAATGAAGAAAACATCTGGAAACTATGGAAACTTAAATCACTGAATCAAGATATTTACATTTTAGATCTATTATTACATTTTTAATGCATATTTCCATGAAGAATCAAACATGATTTATTTATGTGGACAATTGTCTCATCCTAAGAGGTATGCCCACATTTTAAATTAAAAGTCCCTCCCCCAACCCGTTTTGTTTTTTTTCATAGCAGACTCTTTTTTCCATTGGCCTTCATGTACTTAATTTAGAATGACAGTATATAACCACAACCTTAAATTTTTAAAATTAAATCTATTATTATGTTTTCTTCCAATAGCAGTATTGCAAACATTTTTAAGTATATCTAATTCATGTTTTCCATTATTTCCTTTCCTTTCAAAATATTTTATTTGTCCAAATATTTTAAAAATTCCCAAACATTTCTAATTATCCAAATATCTGGTTCTGTATGGGTCAAACCTCCTGATTCTTCAACTGAATGTTTACACATTGTAACAAGAGTCCTTAATAATCATCTGATATAGATTATGCTTTCCAAAACTTATTTTGTAAGATTTGACATATCCTCAACAGGTACATTTAAATTATTAGTGCCATTTATATATTAATTTACTATTAAATTGTGTGTAGTCATGCATGTTTATATAGATACTTTCATATATACCAATGGAATGCAAGCATTTTATAGACCTTGGAAGGAAAGCCAGCTGAATAATTGATTCAACACCTGTCCATATTGAGTGTCCTTGATATTCCAGGTTCTGTGTTAAAAGCCTAGGAAAAAAATAAATAAAATCAATTCTTTCCCTTCCAGATCTTCTCAGGTCAACAGGAAAAAGTATATACAAGAAGAGAGTAATTATTTAATTTTCAAATGAAATGATAGAAGTAGGTATAGCATGTTATGAGATCCCAAAGGCTTTATCTATGGGGGAGAAAAACAAAAGTGAAGTTAAGCTATGGACAGCATAAGTAACTCAGATATTTTATTTTCTTTAGGAGAATTAATTGAACAAATACTCTTACTTTAGAAAAGTGGTTAAGTGAACATTTAGTTAGGGGATAAGGAAAGGATGTTAGTTAATTATAAAATTTATGGGATCAAAGATAGGGATAAGCATTGTGTTTATCCCAGGACATTAGTAGAGTAGGGAGGGGCATTTTCCAACAGAGTCCCACAAATCCTTCAGTATTGACTTTCCTCAAATCCTCCCCAAGTTGGAAAACAGAATCACATATTTTTTAATGCAACAATTCAAATATATAAAAACAAATAATATATACTTTGGACTTAGCACCCAGCTTCAAGAATGATCAACAAATGCTAATAACATTAACTGCACAGACAGAGGTTGGGTTCTCTTATTCATGCCCTGGATATTATGCAGAAACAGAACTGAGATATTGATGGTCCAGTTCCTAAGTCCTATATGCTATCTCTCAGATTTAAAGTCCCTACACTTTATACTGAATAATATAACTAAATAGGACAAAAAAAGCAAATGTCATATTTTATTCCATCCTTTCTTCATCAACCTACTTGTATCTTTGACTTTAAGGCAAGTCTCTTGCAGACAGAATGTAGCTGGGTCATTTTTTATTATCCATTCTGCCAATCTCTACCTTTTGACTAGAGAGTTTAATCCTTATACATTTAAAGTCATTACTGATAATTTAGGATCTTCTGCCATTTTTCTATTTAGACATTGTAAATCTTTTACCATTTTTGTCCCTCCTTTCCATGAAAACCTACTTTTATATTTATTGGCTTTCTTGTATTGTACCCTATTGAGTGCCTACTCATTTCTATTTGGATATAGTTTTCATCTGTTTTCCTTGTAGTTACCATGGGGTTAAAATTTACCATCCTAAATATTTAAAAGTTATATTTGGTTTGATATCAGTTTAACTTCAATACCCCGAACATATACTTTTCTTATACCCTTCTGCCCTCATAACTTTTTACACTATATGTGCTAAATCTAGATTTACCATTACTTTTTATGCCTTTAAATTTAGCATCTGTAAGAAGTAAGAAGTGGAGTTACATACCAAACAATACATTACAATAATACAAGCATTTATGATTACCCAAGTGGTTACCTTTACTACAGGTCTTTATTTCTTTATGCTGATTTGAACCACTGTCTAGTGTCCTTTCATTTCAGTCTGAAGAACTCCTGTTAGCCTTGCTTGTAGGACAGGTCTAGTGTAATGAACACCCTCAGCTTTTGTTTA
The DNA here is from genome assembly GCF_030445035.2 of Dasypus novemcinctus. NCBI lineage: Eukaryota > Metazoa > Chordata > Mammalia > Cingulata > Dasypodidae > Dasypus > Dasypus novemcinctus. The sequence continues at coordinate 20,579,446 of NC_080683.1, forward strand.
TCTGAGAATAAACAAACTCTCATTTCTGAAATAGTTTCACAGGATATATAACTCTAGACTAGCAGGTGTTTTTCCTTCAGCATTTTAAATATTCAACCCACATTCTGACCACAACAGAATGAAGCTAGAAATAAATAACAGAGAGAGAAATGGAAATTCACAGATATGTGGAAATTAACCAATATACTCTTAAACAGCCAATTGGTTAAAGATTAAATCACAAGTGAAATTGGGAAATATCTTGAGGCGAATGAAAATGAAAATACAATATACCAAACATATGGGATGCAGTGAATGCAGTACTGAGAGGGAAATCCACAGCTCTAAATGCTTACATTATAAAGGAAAAAAGACTTCAAATCAGAGCCCTTATCTTAAAAATGGAAGAACTAGGAAAAGGAGAATAAATTAAACTCAAGGCAAACAAAAGGAAAGAAATAACAAAGATTAGAGCAGAGATAAATGAAATAACAAACAAACAAGCAAAAACAATAGAATCAATAACATTAAAAGTTGGCTCTTTGAATAGATCAATAAAATTTAAAAAGTTTCAACTGACAAAAGTTTTGACTGACAAAAAAAGAAAGAATACAAATAATGAAAATCTGAAAAAAGGAGACATCGCTATCAACTCTGCAGAAATAAAAATAAACTATTAGTGAATACTATGAACATCTGTATGCCAATAAATTAGATAACCTAGAGGAAATGGGAAAATTCTTAGAAAGACTCTAACTACCAATATTGATGCAAGAAAAATAGGTCTCAACACAAAAATTACTTGGAAAGAGTTTGAATCAGTCATCAAAACCATCTCAACAAAGAGAAGCCCAGGACCAGAGGATTTCACAGGGGGAATTCTGCCATACACCCTAAGAGGTCTTAATTCCACTTCTCAAACTCTTACAAAAAATTGAAGAGGAGGGAACACTACCAAAGCCAGATAAATATACCACAATAAAAGAAAACTGCAGAACAATATCCCTTTAAAATATAGATGTAAAAATCCTCAACAAATTACTAGCAAACTGAATCCAACAGTACATTAAAATAATTATTCACCATGATCAAGTGGGATTTACCCCAGGTATGCAAGATGGTTCAACATAAGAAATCAATTGATGTGGTACACCACATTAACAGAATGAAGGGGGAGAAATCACATGATCCTCTCAAACAATGCAGCTAAGACATTTAATACAATACAGAATCTCTTCTTGGGGAAAAAAAAAACAAAACACAACACTTAGAACACCAGGAATAGACTGAAACTTCCTAAACATGATAAAGGGCATATATGAAAATACACAGCTAATATCCCACTTAACAGTGAAAGACTGAAAGCTTTCCCTCAAGATCAGGAACAAGACAAGGATGGCTGCTGTCACCACAGTTACACGGTATTGTACTAGAAGGTCTTAACAGAGCAATTAGGTAAGAAAAAAAAAGGCATCCAAAAATTGAAAGAAAAAAGGTAACACCTTTCCTATTTGCAGATGATATGATCTTATAAACAGAATGTCTTGAAAAAACTACAACAAAGCTCCTAGAGATAACAAATGAATTCACCAAGTGCTAGGATACAAGATAAACATTCAAAAACCAGCAGTGTGTATATATACAAGCAGTGACCAATTGGAAGAAGAAATAAAAAAATAATTCCACTCACAATAGCATCTCAAATAGTCAAATATATAGAAATAAATATATCCAAGTGTACAGAGGACTGAGACACAAATCTACAAAACATTGTTTTAAAGAAAGCAAAGACAACCTGTATAAATGGAATGATATTCCACTTTCATGGATTGGAAAACTAAATATCATTAAGATGTCAGTACTCCCCAAAGCAATTTATAAATTCAATGCAATCCCAATCAATATTCCAAAAACCTTTTGAAAAGCCAATCATTAAATGTATATGGAAGGGTAAGGGACCCTAAATAGCTAAAGCTAACTTGAAAAGTGAGAATGAAGAGGAAGGATTCACACTTTCTGTTCTTAAAATATATTACAAAGACACAGTAATCAAAACATGTTACTGGCACAAGGATAGATATATAGGAATAGATTGAGAGCTCAGAAATCAGTCCTTACATTTCTGGCAAACTGATTTTGGACAACTAGAAAAGGATAGTCTGCTCAACAAATGTTGCTGGGAAAATGTTGCTGCAGAAGAAAGAAGGAGGACCCCTAACTCACACCATACACACAAATCAATTCAAAGTGGATCAGACCTAAATCTAAGAGATAGAAATATTACGCTCTTAAAATAAAATGTAGGGAAACATCTTCAGGATGCTTAGGCTATGGTTTCTTAGCACAAGTCATCAAAACCTTGGAAAAATGGGACCTCTTCAAATTCCCCAAAGGATTTTATCATGCAAGTAAAATACAACCTGCATGAGGGAAGAAAATATTTGAAAACAATATATCCAATAAAGGAGTAATATCCAGTATATATAATGAAATCCATCAATTTAACAACAAAAAGATAACTCTATTATATAATGGCCCAAAAACCTGAATTGACATTTATACCAAGAAGATATACAAATGACCAGAAAGCACATGAAAAGTTCTTAACATCATTAGCCATCAATTAACTACAAATCAAAACCACAGTGGAATACCAATTCATACCCATTAGAATGGCTGCTAATAAAACAAACAGAAAATAACAAATATTGGAGAGAAAGTGGAGAAATAGGAAAATTAATGAATTGCTGGTGGCAATGTAAAATGGTGCAGTCACTGTGGAAGATTGTTTGGCGGTTCCTCAGAAAGTTAAATATAGAACTACCATATAACCTGGCAATTCCTCTACTAGCTATATATGCAAAAGAATTGAAAGCGGGGACTCTATGAAATACTTGCTTGCTGATGTTCATAGTGGCATTATTCACAAGTGCCAAAAGAGGGAAGTAACCCATATAGCCATCAACTGAGGAATGTATAAATAAAATGTGGTATATATATACACAATGGAATATTATTCAGTTGTAAAAAGGAATGAAGTCATGATACATGCAACAATATGGATGAACTTTGAAGACATCATGTTGAGTGAAATAAGCCAGGCACAAAAGGACAAATATTGTATGATTGCATGATTTGAAATAATTAGAATAAGCAAAGCCACAGAGTCAGACGCTAAAATATAGGTTATCAGGAAATGGGATGGGATAGGAAATGGGAAGTTCACACTACAAATGTACAGGGTTCCTATTTAGGATGATGGAAATGTTTTGGTATTAGATGGTGCTGATGGTAGCACAACATTATGATCACAATTAAAAGCACTGAAATATATATCTGAACATAATTAAAAGGAGAATGTTAGATGTGTATGTGGTAAAAGAATACACTAAACAAAAACCACACTCCATGGAACTACACTACACAGTGAACCCTAAGTTAAACCATTGACTTCAAATAATAGTACAATTATACAAATATGCTATCATCCGTTGTAACAAACATTCCACACAGTACAAGTTATTGTTGGTGGGGTGGCATATGGGAATCCTGTATTTTATGAATGGTTTTTCTGTAAATCCACAGAAAATAAAGAAATAAACAAGAACAAAAAATAACAAAAACAAAAAACAAAACATAAAACAAACAAAAAACCCAAATGGCTGGAAAGTATAAGAAATAGAAGATAGAATAAAGTTTTAACTGTATAATGTTAAAAATGAAGTATTGGGAATCCATTACCAAATATATTACTCTAAGCAAAAATAAAGAATACTGGAAAGTATTTTGAGGGATGCAGAAGGATGAGTGAACTACAGAAAACAATAAACTGAATGTTAGCAGACTGCTAAATTCTTGCACAATTGATTTATCGCAGCTTAAAGTGAAAATACTTGCAATTTATATAGTAAAGTTTAGACAACCAATGTTGATTAAACTGAAAGTATGATACTTCCTTAACTTATTAAAGAGCACAACAATCTATGTAGCAGTAGATGCATTTTGAAAAAAAAAGTTAGGAAAACAGGATAAAAATGCCTATGGTACAATATTATACAATATTCCTCTGGGGTTCTTAACATTCAGACAATTAAAAATATATACGATTAGTAAAAGGTGAAATATTTATACAATTTGAAGCGTAACCAGATATGTCATTGATGTGGAGACAATGACCCCTGGAGATGCTGAAATCAGGAAGAGGGGAAAAAGAAGTATAATGTGGGGGTATTTTCAGGACTTGGAATTGTCCTGAATGACATTGCAATGACAGTTACAGGCCATTATATATCCTGCCATAATGTACAGAATTGAGTGGGAGAGAATGTAAACTACAATGTAAACTATAATCCATGCTTAGTGGCGATGCTCCAAAATGTGTTCAATTGCAATGAATGTACCACACTAATGAAAGAAATTGTTAATGTAGGTAAAAATGGAAGGTGTGGGGAGTGTGGCATATGGGAATCCCTTATATTTTTTTATGTTACACTTTATGTAATCTAAGTATCTTTAAAAAATATATATATATATATACAATTACCAAAATATAAATACTTGAAAGGAATAGACAACAAAATTATTGCTTGCTAAGAGCAAAATTTTTCTACCCTCAAACCAAAAGAATAATTGGTTTACAATTAGAATTACTAGAATAAAAATGCATTTAAATATTTGATATAAAAATGATAATGGGTTTCTTGATCAGAAACAACTCAAGAAATGCAATAAAAACAATCTCTTTCCCAGCTGTAATACCTAAGAATAAACCTAACAATAAATGCAATATACACATTTGTATATAAATGTAGCTCTCTATGAAGACAGGTGAAAGTGTTATTTTTTTAAAAGATTTATTTATTTACTTTTCCCCACCCTCTCTCTGCTGTTTTTGCTATGTCCATTTGCTGTGTGATCTTCTGTATCTATTTCTCTTTTTTTGTTTTCTCTTCTCATCTTTCTCCTCTAGGATTCAGAGGGATTAGATCCTGGGGACCTCTGATGTGGAGAGAGGTTCCCTGTCAGTTGTGCCACCTCAGTTCCTGGTCTCTGCAGCACTTCACTTTGACTCTTCCCTTCATCTCTCCTTTGTTGCGTCATCATCTTGCTGCATGACTCACTTGTGTGGGCACTGGCTCACTGCACAGGCACTGGGTTCACCATGCAGCCACTTGCACGGGCACTTGACTCACTGTGTGGGCACTTGCGCAGGCACTCAGCTCACTGTGTGGGCACTGGCTCACAGTGCAAGCATGCTTTCTCTTTTTATTCACCAGGAGGTCCAGGAGGTCCCAGGGATCAAACCTGGGTCCTCCTATATGGTAGGCAGAGACCTTATCAGTTGAGTGACATCACTTCCCTGAAAGCACTATAGAAGGGCATAAAAAGACATGATTAACGGTCAAGACACACTCTACTAAGTATTTTAGATATGTCAATTATTCCTTCATATGAGTAATTTCATTTTTCTCTTTAGAATATAAATGAAAATTTATCAATTAGCAAAGTGATAATAAAGATCACTGGAAAAACCTAATGAACATGAATAGGTAATACAGTTTTTAAAATAATGAATTTTCTAATGCGATTTTCCTAAAGATAAAATTTTACATTTCACAGAAACCAAGAGAGTATTCTTTGAACAGGAATAGACCGATAGTAACTTGTGATATGCTGAACTTGACTGTTTTCTTTAATTTCCTTTGAATATAAATATTCAAACATTAAGGTTAAAGTCAATGACATAGATTTTCAGTAAACAAATGACATGCTGGAATGCGTATATTTTAGATGGCCTACCTTGTGACTATGGATCTCTGAAAACAAATGGATTGGTCTCAAAGATCACCTATTAATGCTTTGAAAACTAAATATTGTTTTGTAAACATAAGGTATCATTTTTGTTCATTAGAGAGAGATTATTAGTTTCATCATATATGCTAATATCAGTTCATGTGGATCAACTTACAGAATTCTGAAAAGGACAATTGCACTGAAGATTGACCTTTCATTCCTCTATAATTATCTTGGCAACACAATTAAAATCAGACATTGATTATAAGACAGGTGGGCATTGAGACAGAGTTTTGAAAGCTCATTTCTTTTTGCAGGAAATGAAAACTAAATGGCAATTGTCTAAAGCAGTAACATTATTTATTTAAGGTTTTCTGCACATGACAAGTCCAGGGAAATACTATATGAAAAAAGAGGAAAGGAAGAAAAGGAGAATGAGAGAGGAAGAAAGAGAGAAAAAGAGAAAAAGAGAGAGGGAGCAAAGGGGATTAAGAAAGAGGGGAGAGGACAGGGGGAAAGAGAGAAGGGGAAGGGGTAAAAGTGGGATAAAAGGGGGATGAAGAGAGAACTTGAGAGAGGAAAGCAAAATGGAGAGAGGAGAGAGAGAAGTGGGGAGAATAGAGAGAGATGGAGAGGGGGAAAAAAACAAAGTGAGAGAAGGAGAAGAGGAAAGGAAGGGAATCAGAGATTATTCAAGTTTGAAAAATCTACATGCTACACATTTCCATTGTACTCAAACACTGCCTATAGGTACACCAAAGGTCTGCAATGATTTTCAGGAAAAAATCTGTTTAATCTAATATTTGACTCCAGTGTCCTTTGGCTTGTAATATTTGTTAACATCTGACAAACCGTGCTGTGCATGTTTTTTATAAAAAGGAAATTTCTGGTATAGTCCCAATATTGTATCCTAGAAAGGGTAGTGCACATTGTGTAATGTTTATTGTGATGTTTAGGATTATAGCTCATGCTTTTTTCATAGAGATTAACTACTTGTGAACTCAAGTCCTTTTTTTAAATTTATTTATTTATTTATTTAAATTCATTTTAAAAAAATATTACATTAAAAAAATATGAGGTCCCCATTCACCCCCACCGCCCCCACCCCACCACTCCCCCCACAGCAACACTCTGAACTCAAGTCCTTTTAAGTTGCCTTATAAGAGAGGAAGTGAGTAGATATTCATAAAACTGGAGTAGATAGTTGCCCTAAGGCTCTACCAATAAGGTATGCCTTCCAGACTTAAACTCAGCAGTTGACCCTCAAGGAGGTAGAACCAGAAAAGAAGACTCTAGCAGAGGAATATTGAGTACAGGGTCAGTGGTTGCAGCACGTGTGTAGCCTCCTGTGCCCCATGCTACTGACATTAGTCATGCAAGCAGTGGCCATTAGCTACAGTGCTCTCTTCTGTGGCAGCATTTTTGAGGATTGTTACTGCCTAAATAATCCCAAATATGATTCACCCTTCTAGGTAATTTTAAACTACCTAATAACCATTAAACAAATTCCTTTGCCATCTAACTCAACTGGAATTGATTTCTCTTACAGGCAACTAAGAGCCCAGATTGATATCCTTGCCCTTATATTATTAATGAGAAAGAAATGAAATATTAATGATGTGAAGGAACTACAACTCTTCTATGTCCCTGAATTAGTTCGTTGATGGGAAACATTTTATGGAATCACAGAGGAGACAATTTTCCAAAGCATGAAGGAGGCAAGTTTAAGCAGGGTTGGCATGAGTGGTAGTGTGCTAGAATTTGCAGTGAGGGAGGGCATTCCTCCCAGAGGAGAGAGAAAATATACCTGTCTGTTTGTAATTTATGGTTTAATTTAATCTAACATGTTCTTCACTTAGGTGCTCTTATTTATGCCTTTTGATTTGCTTGAGTTTAATTGCTTCGTAAAAGATTTGCCATTGAACCAGCTGTTTTGAGGCCAATAATTTAAGAGCCATCATCAATTTACAGCCAAAGATAGATCAGTGCTGAAAACATGTGAAGATAATAATATTGCCATGTGAAAACAAAGTGAAATGATCTTTGACAGGCTTGCACTATGCCTATCAAAGATAATAATACTTTTTTATATTTGAAATAACCAAAGCTTAAGCACTGTTAGAAATATTACCATATCTGTCAGATCTAAGACCTATTCCACTGAATATGAAACTTTTTAAATTTTATTTTAACCTTTTGATGGAAATTCAGTCTAAATACAAAATTATTAAACATTCTTCTTCTGTCTTCTATCATTTTGCATTATTGTGAATGTAGATGAGGAAATAATTTCAGAAAAAATTATTTCAATTCAACTTGCAGAACACCTGTTGTATACCATGCATTATACTAGGTATAAGGATACAATAACAAAGAAGATAGGTCAGTGTCTTCAAGGAGCAATAGGCTGGCAAGAGGCACTAGTAGTTATTAAAATTCAACAAGTAGGTACGATAAAGAGTCTTAATATCAAGTGTAGCAATTATACTTTCCCAACTTTGTCAGAGTCATAATGAAGACTAAATTTAAAACTGCATCATTCATTGCAGAGGAAAGTTGGAATTATAATTGAAAAACTGCTGTTCTTGCTGCATAAAATAGGCACACAGATGAAGGTACATGAAGCCAGTGGTGAGGCCGAAAGTGGAGGGGTTTGGGAAAGAGAAAGAACTTGGGTCCGAATTTCACTTCCTCCCTTTGCTAGTTGTATGACTGAGGGTAAACATCCTAACTTTCTGATTTCTGTTTCTTGGTTGGCAAAATTAGCATAATACCCACCTTGCAAGGTCATATGGAGAGAGAGAGATTCAATTAGCTAATCAGCTCGAGTACAACCTCTTATTTTATGGAGGAAGCAACCAAGTTTATAGTCCTATGAGATGAGTAGGACTTATCACCATGCCTGTTACATCACTCAATACTTTATTATTAAATAGCAAACAGAAAACTATATCTGAATCTCTCTGAGGTAAATAGAACAGGTATTATCTCAGGCTCTATAATTTTTTAGCTAGATCTATTAATTTGAAACTGGGAAAACTAATGCTATTCTGAACAGAAAAACTGCTTAATCTCTGAGTTATTTACATATGTTAAGTGATTGGTTTTTTTTTCCATTTGTACACAAATAATAACCAAACAAATGTCTTTTTTAATGAAAAAACTGTGACTGGCCTGTAGTATAAGCCATGATCACTGAAGAAAAAAAAAATTAAAGCAAGTTAGTAAATGTTTTCTATGGGAAACACTTTTTTCCCATTTATTTAATTACAGAGATTCCATCTCTGAATGTTTATGTTTGAATTTGCAATATATGAGATATTGCCTTAATGGAATGGGCATCTGCAACACACCCACCTAACATTTTATTATGATCCATATATTTAAAACAAATTTTAAAAATATACTCAAATGTTCACTTGTGCATGGAAAGTTCAAATATAAATATTTTTTAATTTTCTGAATCTTCGTGCTTAAGCAAATAGGAAATTATCTTGAAATTTAATATTCTAGAACCTGCTTAAGAGCTACATCAATTCACATATAGCCAGTCTCCAACCTATCATTGCATCCCCAGCTTTGCTACAATGTGAGTGACTTTCAGTGGTCAAAGGAGAGACACAGATAGGAAAGACAAGGGAGAAGACAGAGAGTGGAATGGTCAGATGCTGTAAATAGAGTGTGTGGTCCATAGAGTGAGCTGAATTACCAAGATCAGTTACCAAGCACCTGCATGAAATAGCAAGGCAGAATAGAGACCAGAGAGCAGGATTTCTGAAGGAAAGCTGATAGGACGTCAAACAAATCAAACAAGTGTGCATTGATCCTGGCATTAGCGACTCAATCCTTATCATTCCACAAATGGTGGATGAAGTACATTATTCATTAGATTGCTGTAAGAAATTTTTAACATCTTGTTGTTCACATAACTCTACAGTGCTGTGGATTCTTGGTTCACAATCTAGCAGGTAAAATAAACTAAGATAATAACAATAATAACCATGAAGCTGGATGTTATTTATCTTTGTTTCCAATGCCTTTACTCATATACACCACTCAATAAATGTTGAAAGAATAAGTGAAGTAGACTAAATTATTCAGTTACACCTAGCCACAATATGTAATACTGGTATTCAAGGAAATGCATTGAAAGTGATTTTGAATTCTATGAATACATTTCTCTGGCCTTTAACATTGGCAGCATCTTCCCAGGTTATTGAGAGATAGGGGGGAAGAGGAGAAAAAGCTCCATTAAATGTCAGCAGGACAAAAGTGGGATAGGACCTTGGTACTCAAAATTGATCTACATCACCTAAGAGCTTGTTGGGATTGCAGAATCTAGCTCCTACCCAAGGCCTTTTGAAATAGAATCTGTATTTTAATCAGAATACAAGGTGATTTGTTTGCTCATTAAAATTTGATAGTCACTGATTTAGGAGAAGTGAATCAACTACTGTATTACCCTCAGGGCATCAGTAATGTCTTAAATATCTACCTCTGTACAAATAAAGGCGATCTACACTGCTGTGTATTGGCAGACAATAAAATCACTCTTCAAGTCAATTACTCTTAAGGGGAGTAACCCCCTCAACAATGCTATTTGTATATTCACCAATTTCCTGAGAGCATACTCAATGCAATGCTTTGAGTTAATCAATTCACTGTTTAAATGGCTAAATTTGCAGTCTTAATAAAACATGATAAGCAGATGCTACTTTTCATTTCTACCTCCATTAAGGGTGAGTTAGAAATATTCACTGGAAACTCATCATTTCTCTTCTTCTTGCCAAGAAATGCCCCTTCTTATCTAGAAGTTGGCACAACTTCCAAGTTCAAAGAAGCATTGGATTTTTAATTTCAGAAACACCTGCTTTAATTTGTGCTTGAAATTAAATGGGGACATAAACATCTTCTGTTGCTCTTTCTCTTCTCAGCACTTTTACAGCACTTACTGTCTGGGTCACGAAATTAACATCACATCATAGAATGTTTTGCAATGTAGGATGTTTCACAATTAAACTGTAATGATGTCAAAATAGTAACCGTAGCAGAAAATATGTGCTCTAGAACTCAAAGAAGGAAGAAATTTGGATTGCATGGACAGTCATATAAGCTTCATGGAAAAGTGGGTATTAAACCTAGTACTGAGAAATGAAGAGGGACTGGATAGTAGAAAGTGAGGGGAAAGACAATTCTATGGCTAGAGAATGAACATGAAAAATGTTCATGAAGTGCAGTGGTGGTTCTGTTAGAAATGGTGATCAAGGCAGGCTGCGGTTGAATTCCAAGTTGAATTCAAACATTTCCTGTAGTCAATGGAGACATTCAGTAAAAAATAACAAAATGAGAAAAAAGTTCTAGAAAGGAAGTTTAAGCAAATTTCTGCAGCTTGCAACTGTAGTACTAATGTCAGTATTGTAATGCTGGGTCTTAATAAATGTTTGCTGAATATAAAATTAATAGATACATAGTGAGTCATATAATTTGGGCGAAGGGAAATTACTTTCTGAAATAAATTAATTATTCTGCTGTTTGTTTGTGTATTTCATATGTATCAAAGGGTAATGGCAATTGACAGAAAGTCATCAACAGACAGAAGCAACAATTTCTTGCAGGATATACATACTTGTCTGAACACGGCCGTAAATGGGTCTCTATAGTATTCTTTACTCTAGTAATGTCTCAGGACTTCAGACCCTTTCATTAATGCCTCTCTGTCTTTTTAGGGTGAAGATCTCTAAATCAATGGAAAAAACTCACTTTGCCATTATGGATTCTGAATATTCTGCCCTTTTGGCTTGGCTTTTCCTGATGGTTCTGGAGATTTGGTAAGACACCTCCCTGCCCACAAGGTTTAAGTATCTGTTTACAATGCCAGGACATTGGTGGGTGATAACTGCAAAGAAGGATGAAATATCAATTTCCCAGAATTGGTTTATCAGATTAAGTTCCCCTTTGCCACCCCACACACCCCATACCAGGTTTTCAGATTGCCTGAGGTATTTTCCAATAGTTACTGAGATAATTTCTCTGCAGATATTGGCAGATCTTTTACAAAACCATTGTGTCAAAACTTCCATCTGAAACATTCATGGACATGGTGGTACCTGGCAGTAGTTTAAATGCTCTTATGGGATCCCTACTTGGCAGATGGTTTGTGTATCACATTGAAAAGAGTAGGGAGGTGACTTGTGGGCTACTGGTTGTGAAACAGTGAGAGGTCCCCTTGATAAAACTCCAGAGAGATGAACAGGCTCTTCTCCTTGTTTATGGGAGAAGCAGTCTTAATCTAAATCTATGTATCCAAGGTTTCTTCACTTCCACAACTTGAGACCATGCTAAACTAACAGGGGGAAAAAAGAAGATGGAACAGAAGACATGAGATCTCTGTAATACCCCATTCCATTATGTTCTAATCACATAATCTAGAAAGCAGGCCAGTAATCAAGAGAAGCTGAAAATTAAAACTTCATGGGTGAGAAAGTGAAAAGTCTAATGTCACTACTCAATTTATGTTTCTGAAATTACTTGATTCATTAAATCTTGTACTATTGGAAAAACAACAGCTGTAATCTATCAACAACTCAATCACCACAAACAGTTTTGAGTGCCTACAATAAGTTCAAAACTGTTCAGTTAGCTCAATTTGATTTGCTTTATCTTCCCCAGGAAGCACAGAGATTATATTCAATAATGCCATAATTTACAGTGCAAGCAAAAAAACATATTTTAATTTGTCAAATTGAAAAAGGACTAAATCTGTCCTTACAGTAATTATTGGGAGGCTGAAGTTTCTCTCATTGCTAAACTGTTATCTCAATTAGCCCACTCTGAAAGAAGCTGAAGCTTAAAATGAGAATTGATGAGCTAGGCTATAAGACATTGAGTCTTAACCCACCTGTACATTTTAATCACCCCAGGGACATTAAACATATACCAACGTTTGGTCTCCTCTTTGGGAGAGTTTAATTTAATTGGTCTTAGATAGTTCCTGGACATCTGTAATTTGTAAAACTCCTCAGATGGTTCTAATATGCCATCAGATTTGAGAACCACTGAACTAAAGATCCCCCAGGTATTCTCCATTTGAACATTCTGGGACTTTGGAAGACAATAGGTCTGGTAAATTTCTGAAGATAAGTGAGATCAGGGGAGATCTGAAATTTGGGTCATTGTAGCTTTAATCATCAGTTGTTACTATAGTGAGTGACCTTAGATTCCCATCTGCCATACAATGCAAAATTTTACTCTTTGGAAATCTGGCTAGGGGAAACATGATTTTTCCAGTGAGCCCAAATAGCCTCCCAAAAGAAGTCAAGTCCTTTATTGACTTCAGATTTCATTATGAATGTGAGGCTCTGAATATTTCTTCCAATGTTAGCCAAATTTATAATAATTGTAAAAATTATGTCTTTAAGAATTATTTCTAAAAGTTGGATAAAGTTAGCTCCTATCTGCAATATTCCTCCTGTGAGGAGATTGAGAAATATTTGTTGGTGGAAACTTCCATAAAGACAATTCTTTTATAGCATCTATAAATCCTTGAGAAAACACTACAAGTAATAAAATAATTGTAGTGGGTTATTGTCACATGAAGCTATTGCTCACAACTTATAAAATCATTGCTGGTCATGAGAGAGATATATAAATGTGTTTTGCTATAGATTGCCCAGGAAATATAAAAGTGCATTATTATTTTGGATCTTGTTTATTGGAAACATTTTGGGAATTGGAAATTTAATTAGCTGGCTAACTGGATTGAAAGGCAACTGGCACCAACCATCCTTTACAAACTGAATTTCAAAAGGCTCCAGCATGACCTCAGGGTTTAGCCTGAGGATGTGTCCCTCATTGAATTTATAGGACCAAGCATCATAATTCCTTCCATTGCTGGACTCAGTATTTTACTGAGTATTTTAATCACTCCTGAAAGTCTAGAACTGAACTGAGAATTGTAGGTCCATGTATTATTTTAAGGAACAGTAAGGCATCACTGTTACTAGTATAGTAACAGCTTCAGTTTGGGGTAGGATAAATGTTTCTCATGGATGAACGTTTCCTGCAGTTCCATTGCTGAGGAGAGAGATGGAATTCTCAGGAGAAGCTAACACAATTCTCGCCAAGACTGGAACAACAGTAAGAAAAATTGACAGGAGGAAAGTTAGAGCAAGGAGCACCAAAGAGTAGAGGAAGGAACAGGTAATGAGAGTGACTCCCAGGAGTGGCTCTGCACATAGATTTTTATCAGCATTGTGCATTCACTCTGTGTTGACTACTGAGCTATGCACTTCCCTTATGCTATCTGTTTATTCCGCATCACAACTTCATGTGGACTTTCAGAACTCCCTTAGGCCCAGGCAACCACGTATTTTTACCCTGGGATTCCCTTCTTTAGCGGGCTTTGTTCTGGACCTCCTAGCAGTGCCTTTCCCAAGGTATAAGGGGTCCTTAGGGCCAAGAGGCCATGTCCACCTAGAGCTGTACCCCTTTCTATTTTGGGTACTTGGGACCCTATATTCCTTGACCAAATGGCTTTGAGCCCACCTCTCAGGACAAGACAGAGCTTATTCCCAAGGGTGGATCATGACTTCTAAAAACAAAATCTAAAGGGAGGCAACCTAGGGCTGGTGTGTGGAGTCCCATGCATGAGAAACCACATGCCTTTAATCTTGTTACCCTGTCATCCGCAGCACATGGCTTCCACCTCAACAGGGAATAACTCAACAGAGGTACTTACGCTCTAGCCATGATATTCTTATTTCAGCCAAGAAGGAGAAAGGGATGAGAAAGTACGTATTCTCCCCTCAAGGACACTTAATAGAATTAGAACACAAAGCTCCTACTTACACCTCATTGACCAAAGTGTGTGAGTGAAAGACAGAGAGGGAAGGGGAGAGAGATCTGGTTAAAGGCACAGGTATTTTGGATCATCTGACACTTTTTTTGCCATAGCATAAATTAGTTCATTATTTTCACTTTCATTTTGCATTTTTATATTTGTCAATCCTCTCTCCCCTCAGAGTAGTCTTTTATTTTTTTTCCTTGATTGCCTTTTTTTCCTAAATAGACTGGGGATATTTTATTTGTTATTGCATTTTCCCCTCTTCCCTATTTGAGGATTTCTATTCTTTTAGTAGTTACTCTAAAAATTCAAAATAATATTTAAGTTAATAAAACCAACCTGTTGGACTCTCTCTGGACTAACATAAGGACCTAGGATGGCTTTAACTCTTAATTATTCCCTTTTTTCTCTGAGGCTGACAAAAACAAACAATAACACAGAAAACTGGAGCAAAAAGCACTGGAAGAAAAGGGAAAGGATTTGAACAAATAGAATGACATTCAGGAACCTGGGTACTTGGGACTTCACATGGAATTGTTGTCCATTATTTTAACTCAAACTTGTTATAAAGCAGAGCTAATTATTATCATTTTCTTATCTTATTGATTTATCTTTAGATTTATGCATATGATTCTTTTTGGTGGCGAGTTCCACTTTCATTTCAGATATTCTTTCTGGAATCAGTTTTTCTTTCTTTTTTTATTAGATCCTTCAGAAGTTCTTTAATTAACCTCAGTTTTAATTTATCTGAAAATGTCTTTGCATGTTTTCATTCTTGAAAATAGTTTTCATGAGTAACCAATATTAGTTGGACAGATATTTTCTCTCTGAATTTTGGAGATGAAGTTTACTCTCTACTTGCTACCATTATTTCAATAATAATTTATTTCTCATTCTAATTGTCATGACTTATGAATTTTTTTTTCTTGACTGCCTTTGGGATATTCTCTTTGCCTTTGTGTTTTGTAATTTCACTATGATTTGTTTAGATAGGATTTCTTTCCATTTAATTTTTTTTTTTTTGATTCATTGGTCTTTCCAAAGGTTATCATTTAACATTTTACTCAATGTTAGGAAATTCTCACTTATTATCTCCAAATATTACCTCTTTTCAATTTTGTCTGTTATTTCTTCCTGGCTTCTACTTAAAACATATTTTGATCTTCATCCTCTGTCCCCCATGAGTTGCACATTTCCTTTCATATTTATCTCATCTTTATTCCGCTTGGTATTCTGGGATCCCTCTTTTGTTCCTTCTACCTTTCATCAATTTCTCTTTAACTCTGTCAAATTGCCTTTTTTTTAAAAGAAGTTCCTGTCTCTTATTAATTAATTAATTAATTAACTTTTAATATATCCTCTCCCCCTCCCAGATGGTGCTCTTGTCTGTCTGCTCATTGTTTGCTTGCCTTCTTTTCCAGGACGCACCAGGAACCAAACCTAGGACCTCCCACATGAGAGGCAAGTGCCCAATAGCCTGAATAACATCTGTTTTCTGTGGACTGCAGCTTCTGCTGGCCTGCGGCATCTGCTTGTTGCAGTGAGATGCAGTGTCTAGCTCATTACGGAAGGTGTGGGCATCCTGTTCACCTTCTTTAGGAGGCACCAGGACCTCCCCTGTGGTAGGCAGGGACCCAACTAATCGAGCCACATCCACTTCCCTCAAATTGCCATTTTTAAAAAGATTTATTTATTTATTTACTTTTTATTTCTCTCCCCCACCCCCCGTTGTCTGCTCTCTGTGTGTCCATTCACTGTGTGTTCTTCTTTGTTTGCTTGCATTCTTGTTGGTGGCACCAGGAATCTGTGTCTCATTTTTGTTGCATCATCTTTCTGTGTCAGCTCTCCGGGTGTACAGTGCCACTCCTGGGCAGGCTGCACTTTTTCCATGCAGGGCCCTCTCCTTGCGAGGTGCATTCCTTGTGCATGGGGACATCCCTGTGTGACACGGCACTCCTTGCGCACATCAGCACTGCATGTTGGCCAGCTCACCATATGGGTCAGGAGGCCCAGGGTTTGAACCCTGGACCTCCTATGTTGTAGGCGGATGCTCTATCAGTTGAGCCAAATCTGCTACCCTCAAAGTGCTTTTTTAACATCCCATTTAGTAGCAGATTTTAAACATATTATTTTTTTCTAGGATTTCTGTTTAGTTCTTATTAAAAATATTTAGTTAATATTTGTAGTTTTTTTTTTTTCCTGGGATATTTTCAGTTCTGGTATTGTCTGTTATTTCTAATAATTCTTTCTCATGGTAGTTTGTTCCCTTACAGGCTTACATATTTTATTGAAATCTAATATTTGTTGATATTCTGGGTTGGTTATGTGTTTTTCCAGGGAAAATTTTGACTTGCTCCTTCAAGGTACCTGGGTGAAAACAGACCCAGGTCTAATTTAAATTGCGGTCATTGACATATATTTTGAGCCAGGCAAATATAGTATATTCAGAACCCCAAATCATTGGAAACTTTGACACATTTAGTCAATGACAATCTTTTTTACAAAAAGACTTCACCTAGTGCCAGAGCTGGGTCAAAGAAGCTACTTTACTAATTTCATTATTTGCCGATTGGTCTGTTTCTATCTTTGCTATCATGTATATTTTTTTCAACTCCTTGCTCTTGAAGGTCTAGTCAACAAGGGATCTATGCATGTCCTAAGATTAACTTACACTTTCAATGCTTGCTTAAATTCATGGTACATGCACCAGACTTCAGCTGATTTCTCTTATTTTCTTGGAAGCTCACCCAATTATTTAAGAGAGTAGTTTGAATTGTTTTATCAAACTGTATTAGATGTTACATATCAGGAAGATTTTACAATATCTAGGCTACCATAATGCTGTAAATATAAGACTCATATTTATACTTAAGAAAATTATTTTACTCAGTAGGAAAATATTTTTTTAAAGAAGTCAAAATATTTTCACCAGGCTCATGTAAAACTCCTTGTCTTTCTGGATGGCTAGCTTTTTTAAGAGCTAGGGCAATGATTTTTAGGTATGATCAGGTGGTACCAAACAATATAACTGTGATAAGTCATTGAAATCCATCATCACATTTTCATGGCAATATCTTTTTAGTGAAGAAGATAGACTCTAAAGCAGAGCTGAAGGGTTCAAACCTTAGCTCTTTCTCTTAATAGTGTGTGAATTTTGAGGAATCTTATGTATCTCACTCAGTTTTTTTCTTTTTAGTAAGAGGGATAAGATGAACTAGCTCATAAGGTTTCTCTGAGGAATCAATGTATTAATACATGTAAAGCACCAACAGAAATGCTTGGCACATGGTAAGGCTAAAAACATCTAGTGATTATTATCATGATAGATATTGGTGATTCCAACCAGTAAATTGCAAATTAATCATAGGCTCAACAAGATAAAGTAGATAGGCAGCAGCATTTAAAAATTGAGTCCACATATTTCATCCCTCATTTAAAATGAACTGAATTGCAACGCTTCCAATGAATAAAATATAGATTCAAGATTTTTTTATAGGACTTGAGTTAAAGTATTCATTTAAAATATGCCTCTCAAGAAAACACTTGAGAAATACACTTTAAAATTATAAATTTCCATTAAATGAGGTCCAAAACATATGAATCCAAATTTTAAATAGTTGCCTTACATTAAGTTTATTTAGCATTCAAATGTAGTTTTGACAAAATTTGATCACCATATTGGAAAAATCTCAAGTTTCAAACAAATGGCTGCTACTATTTGAATGTATTTTCTGTTTATATTTATTCATCTCCTTTTTAACAGTTTAAGGTTTTAAAGGCAAAGGAAAGGTGTTCTCTCCAATATTTGAAAGTAGGAATTTTCAGCTCCTATAATCATGTGGTAAAAATTGTATTCAGTCTCTTGCTCCAATCTGAAGAAGAGATACAGCCTGAATTGTGAAAATGCGCACCATTTGTTGTGGCAGAATTTAAATTGTTTCCCTTTCCCTTCTGGAGGAATATATAATGCAACATTTTTCTTTAGTGCAGTTACACAATGTATATGTTTAAAACAGACTTGCAACTTCTACCCTCTGGTTTATTGGACTTACCCCAGCCAGTTAACAGGGAGGTGAAGAAGGTCAACCACCACACCAGGGAGCCAAGAGTGCCTACAATTACAAGAAGGAGAATTGCTTCCATCATCCAAGTGGAATCTAAGACCTCTCTCGATATAGAGGTGGTGTGGACATAACTATCTCAGGGTCCACAGAATGGAGGAATAGAGTATCTATTAGAGTGGACTTACTGATATTCTATTATGGAACTATTGTGATTAGTAATGGAAGTAAATGTAGCATTGATGTGGAGAAAGTGGCCACGGTAGCTTCTGAGGGTAGGGAGTGGGAAGAAGAGATGTGATGTGGGGGCATTTTCAGGACTGGGAGTTGTCCTGGGTTGTGCTGCAGGGACAGTTACTGGACACTGTATGTCCTGCCATGGCCCACTGGGTGGACTGGGGGAGAGTGTAAACTATCATGTGGACCATTGGCCATGTGGTGCAGCAGTGCTCAGAGATGCATTCACCAAGTGCAATGAATGTCCCAGGATGATGGAGGAGGTTGTTGTTATGGGAGGAGTGTGGTGAGGTGGGTGGGGGGTATATGAGAACCTCATATTTTTTGAATGTAACATTAAAAAAAATAAAGACAAAAAATTTTAAAAAATTAATAGAAGAGGTGATCAAAGTTGGCATTTTGTTTAGTGATAGGATTTTTGGAAATAAACTACTCCTTACCCCTAGCCAGCAAGAACATAAGTCCTACAGTGCTAAGCCACAAGGAAATGAAATCCACCAACCTGAATATTCTGATTAGACATCAGCCCCAAGCAGTATCTTAGTTGTGGCTGTTCTAACCCAACTCCTGAAGGAAACAAATTGTTGTGACTGTGAGGCCAAAGAACATACCTGGTACTAAATCAGGCATAAGCTTATTGGGACTTATCAACAGGAGAGACTCTCCAATGGTGGCAGATTAGACAATGAAAATAGCGCTCTGCAAAGACATGGGAAAATGAGGAGTGATCTAAGGGGTTTCAGAACAAGGACATTCTACAAGGTATGAGAACAGCGTTTCTGCTAGGGTCACATGAGGCATACATATGGAGTCCAGTGTTGATGTTTTCACTACACAATTAGGAAGGATGTTTACCAAGAACATTTACTGCTTTGGGAAGATTATAGTTTAGGATAACATCTATATATTCTCTTCCCTCTGGGAAGGGTTGTTAACATTTAACTTATACCTATGTCATGTAGGTGACAATGTGTTGAGGAACTGGGGGGCAGACTGTGTCCCCACAATCCACCCCCACTTAGCAGCCTATGTTGACCATAGGGTAAGCATTGCATTCACATTTCATAGCACTGGTATATACAAATATTTTACATTAATGAAGGCACAGGTCTCATCTTGTGACACAGTAAGAATATCTAAAGCTATCCTATTTTGTAAAACTACCTCTTGTATTTGGGTAGTTTCTTCATTTAGTAAGGAAATTTCTACTTTGGATTCATTAAGGGCTTGAGAAGTATGATTGGCTAAAGCTGTTATGCATTTTTCAGTGACAATTGCAATTCCACCTGGCACAAAAATGGGATGCACTTTACTGTATATCTAGCCTTGATAGTAAAATTACACAGTTCAGGCGGTAACCACCACACATCATGGATTCTCTCTTGTCATTCCATGCAGACAGGAACAATGCTATCTATGGTGATAGACTCAGCCATTTAATCATCATAAACCATTATATACAGCTTATCCTAATAAAGGCCTGAGCTTATAAATCTGTTCCCTTACAAGGGAAAAAATATAATTATGAGTCCATTGAAAAATGACAGCTGAATCTCAGTCTTATATGAGAAGGTCTTGTTCACAATTGTCAATGAGTTGTATACTGCCATGCCAGCAGAGTGCTCCATGCTATCCAGTTTGTAGGAGTTATGGTCCAAGGCAGGCTAGTAGCACCCAAGGATTGTAAGTCTGTGCAAACACAACATTGGGTTTAATTGTGGGCATGGGTTACTGCTGAAGCCCACTGTAGAAATGTATTGGCTAGGGCTACAGGAGAAAAGAAAGATGTTCTGGGGGAACAGTAAGGAGCAGATCATGTTGGTCTAACAGTATACAAGCAACATTTCCATTAGTAGGTAACAAAATACCAGTTAGGGGCATCCTGTGAGGAGGCTTCCAATACCATACGTTTTCCCCTTTTAAATTCTCTGAGTTTTCTATGGTGACCTCAAAAACTAGTTTAGGCGTAAGAGGAGTCCACATAGACACACTTAGGGCCCCTATTTGCTGTCCTGATTGGTTGCATTTCTACCTTCACCTGTCAGCATTCAGGGAACAAATGTGGGAGTCTTTCTGTTTGGAGTTGTCCAGGACTTCTTTTGAGTCTGGGACTTTCAAACTGCCCCTTGTGACTAAGGTCTTTGGTGGACTTTATTCTGAACAGCTGCCTTCCTGTTTCCTATACTAATCTGCTCCGACTCCCCCTTCAGAGGGTTTACACCTTTATTCTTATGGGGGAGCTGAAGGGCGATAGTCATTCTTCTATAGCTACTTCCTGTTCGTTAGGGGAGGAAGTCCCACCTGACAGGGTGTTAAACTCTGTGACTATTTTATTGAGATTGAGAAAAGGTGGGTCCAGCACCCTGGTTAGAACTAGATGAAATCCCTGCATGACTAATACCTTGTTCTGGAAGGTGTTTATTCTGGAAGAAATAAATTTAGTTAGAATTTTGAACATACATGGTCCTATTAAAAGGATAAAGAAAATGGTGGTAAGTGGCTCCCAAAAGAAGGCCATTCATGAAATACTGGACTTTAGAAATGAGAAAGGCCAGGTGCGTCCAGAAGCTACATCCTCCTGAAGCTGGTGGGTTTGCTCTTGGTTAACTCTTGGGAGAGAATGTTGTAGACTTGCTGAGTTTGGTGTAAACTGCCATCCCCCAGTTCCAACAGTGGTGGTTATGCTTAGGATAGTTAGGAGAGGCACTGCCCTAGACATAAACTCACAAAGATAATATAGGCAACAGCAAGATATGCATATGGCGAGCAAAATAAAAACAATACTTAAGAAAGCCATTCTTTATTTTATAGGCACCTTCATTAATTACTTAGAAAATGAATTAAGTTTACAAAGACCTTTAACATGTTCAATATCCTTCTGCATATGATGTAGAACAGAAGAGATATTGTTATATTCATCAGGTACATAGATACAGCACTTAATACTAATCAATGGACTAATCAATGCACAAGTTCTTCTTTGAGCAGCAGTTAATTGATCTAAGTTTCAGGTTTGCAATATCATACATGTAATCTCTCCATGGGAGCAGGCCATAATGCCAATTGTGTCTGCTTACATTCTATTCATATCACTCTGGTATTTATTGCTTCACTTGGTATATTCTTCACAGAGACAACATGCTGCAGCACCATAGTCCCTTGGAGGGAAATTTCAATATTTCACTGGCCTGGTGCTTAGTGCCTTTAGCACTGTGAAATAGAGCCAGTGTGGAGTCAAGGTCCATTGTAAATCTGATCATATCAAGCCATCACCGGCTGCTGCAGAAGCCCAAAACTGCAGTGTACTTTCCATCTGCTTTGGGAACATGTCCAGAGATGTGGTAGACCCTTTTATTATTTTAGGCATCACAGTAACCAATCTAGCCAAGAACTCAAATGGAGAGGCACCATGCAGGGTACTGAAAACCTGGTTTGAATGCACGAGAGTTTGACAAGACTGAAGTCCATCTAAAAATTTTCATACACTTTCTAAATATGTTCAACGCTGTTTTTAACATAGAGATTGTATCTATTTTTAGTACTTTAATTTTTACTTCTACACTTTCACTATGGTTATGTTAATTAACAAGTATTTTACTTTAGCAGTATAGTAAAAACAACTTTCTTCATTATTTTATGAAAACCTAAGATTCTCAATAGAACCAAGATTGTGTTCCCCCTCCCACCACTTTAATATGCAGATTGAGGTGGCCTCTTACAGGTTTCCCTGTTATGAAGTTACTTTTTGTTATCAACATCAATTCAGGTTTTTATTTAATAATGCCTTCCTGGAATTAATGATTTAAATATTTCAGTTTAGGAATGCTTTTGCAAACTTCCTATAACCAACCATAATCCATAAACTATAGTTACTTCATCTCAAGATAAATTTCATCTTTCCAACACACATTCCATTATTTAATGTTACCTTCTACAACTTTCTATATTCATTAAAGCCTTGTCTTAGATGTTTCCTCTGATTTTATGAAAACCAGCCATCTTACCTTAGAACAAAACACATTCCATAAACATCAAATTTTTTTCAGTATTGACTATGAATTCACTTCCACAAAACTTTTACTTCTTTCTATATCCATTTAAGTCTCATATCCCTCATTCTGTTCTGTGAAAAAAAAACAGCAACTATTCTTTTCAATTTAGGCAAAAACAATTTTTAAAAAGAGGTTTTGTAATAATTTCATTACCCAAAAACTTATAAGCTACATCATCTTAATGATTTAAAACATATAATGCTAATTTATTTTATTAGTATCCTATAAATCTAGGGAGATAACAGACAAGCTAAATAAAATTGAAACCATTATAGTTTATGCAAGAAATGTTCTTTTTCCTTCCTTCACAGGAGGCTAAAACCTCTTTTTATTTTCTTTAATAAAATTCTAAAATTGTGCATAACCTGAAAAGCATACTGACTTCCAAGTTCTGGAATATATTATAGTTGCTTAATTTGTTTTAATTATAATTTAGAAGAGATCCTTCCATAGATTTCAAGGACTTTTTCTTCACTTACTGCAATTTGTTATTGGATGAATTACCCTCATTTTAATGCTGATAAAAGTTTAAATTAAGGAATTACAGGATGATCTATGACTCTTAGTTCCTAGGCCCAGTAGACAGAGTTTTAAGCTAAACTTACATTTCCCTATCTTTCACACCTAGCCCTTCCCCCACAGCTCTTGCAGAGAGAAGGAGGCCGGTGTGCTGAGCAGGTCAAGAAGCTTAGAAAAAACTTTTTCTTCTCCCAATAGTTTCTAGATTAAGATTTATAAATGACTTTTCATCCTGTTTGGCTTTTCTAATTTGGCCTCCAGGAATATTTACTTACCTATATGTGCGTTCATTTACCTGTATGTGAGTACATATTTAATTTTAGCTATTTGAATAGTGCTCTTTTAAGAATTTACACTTGTCCATTTTAGTATTAACATCTTGATGTATGAAGATATAACTGAACAAATAGGCAGACACAAAACACAACTCACTAACTTTATTTAAAATTTTCATTCTCATACAAAATAAGCTTGACCATAAAATACTATATTCAAAAGATCTTTTTGAAGCTTATTTCGATTATTCTAATCTGCACTGTGACTACACAGTTTTGCATAAGAATTTCATTCTTTTTAATTTTAGGCTTATAACCAGATTGTTCCCAAAACTTTAAAATACAATCTACATCATTTTCCTTTACTTCCGAACTTTGCTTATTTCCCATTTTGACATTGACAGATTATTGAAGTCCCAGGAAAAACTGGTTTATCTCATGACCTTCAGGATTCCTGAAACTGGGGGAATCACTCCAAGACCATCCTCAGTCTTTGGAGATAACAGGACTGTGACAGCCACTGGATTGAAAGAGTGGATGCCCAGTTCTGAATGCCAAGGATTCCACCAAGCAGCAATCTCCTTAAAGTCCATGAGGTCCCTCTGGTTCTTGCCCAGTGTAGGTAAATTAGATTCCACACCTAGATAGTCATGAGAGAAAGCAGGGTTTTTATACCAGTAGAAGAACTGAAGAGATATTTCAGATTTGCCTTCCCCCAGGCCATGGGAAGCAGAAGTTACCATGGATACAAAAGGAGAATAGAGTTGTTACCATTATAAAAGCAAGGTCAGTCCTAAACTGACCTTAAGCGAAGGTTAAGTTTAGTTTAGAATTACCATTACTATAGAAAACATACACAAGGGTGAGGCTAAACCTGAAGTAATCATAAACAGAGGGAAATTAGTTTAAGATTACCATCAAAACAGTAAGTCTAGGTTAAATTCACCCAATTATAGCAATTTCAGATATTATCCTTTTGCTGTTTTATAATATAAAGGCATCTATTTATTGATCTTAACTCTTGGTTACAGTTTCTAGTAATTTTTTGCTTCAAAACAAATTGGGCACTTTCATTTATTAACTAAGCAACAAACTATTTTATTAATAACATTACTGTTGCTAAGTTTTCCTGCTTTTCCAGCAGTTTAACTAATTCCACTTCTTTTATAGGGCCCATACTTTGGGGCACCTCATCTTCTTCCACCTCCTAGTCTTCCTCTTTCTCCTCATGAGAGGAGGAGTCCATAGGATCCCATGACTTAGGGTCTCACTCAGGGGTGGTTAATATTCTCTGGATCTGGACTCCAGATATCCTTTGACCCCTAGCTCCAGCATATCCACAAGCCAAGGTTTCTAACTGATCATCGACTCAGCACAGGTAATTGGTTATGATATCTTTCATCTCTGCCTATATTATAGGAGTCACCAAGGGTGCACCCTATAATACAACACCAATGGAATTAGTTCAACTGCTGGAAAAGCAGGAAAACTTAGCCAGGTGCATATCCCTTTCTAGTTATAACTTTTCTTCTAGGTGGAGCACAGAGGACTTTGCCACTTGTTCTGCCTCAGTAGCCACCTGCAAGGCTCCTAACAGGGACCATAGTTTAGCGGCCACTATTGGCAGTCTCCCTTTTCTTTATTTAGGTGTAGCTGCTCTGCTATTTGCTGTAGCATAGCCAGTACACCTGCCAGACATTTTAAGGAGTACCCAGATTCTCTCAGCAGTCCCCACTCATACAGGAGTGCAGTCACCCCTTCCACATGGATGTTATAGACCAACCCAGGGTTTCCGCTGTGGATTCTCCTTTCCCTGAATTCATGCCTGCTACTGCAGCCATCCTTTGGTCTTCTTACTCCTGGCTCACCAATTGCTCTATCCCAGCTCCTGAAGGGCATGAGTTGGTGCAGTCAAGAGACCAGAGAACACATCTGGTACTGAATTAGGCCTAAGCTTTTTTGGGACTTATGAACAGTAGACTCTCTCTGATGATGGCTGGTCAGAGAATGAAGCTAGCACTCTGCAAAGACACAGGAAAATGAGGGGTGATATAAGGGGTTTCACAACAAGGACATTTCATACGTTATGAAAACAGAGCTTCTGCTAGGGTCATGTGAAGTGTACATATGGGGTCTGGTGATGTTTTCACTGTGCTTGTAGGAAGGACATTTACTAAGGTTGTTTACTGCTCTGGGAAGATTATAGTTTATCAAACCATCAATATATTATCTCTCCTCTGGGGAGGGTTGCTAACCTTTAATTTATGTCTAACTCACAACTCGCACGTGCAGCTATGTGCTGAGGACTTGGTGGAGGGGTAAGTTTCCCACAGCAGCCTGCAAAGGACCCAGACAGATTCGCACAGAAACTAAGATAAAAAACATAAGTTATTTTAAGCCACTAATTTTGTTGTAAATTTGTCACAAAGCAATAGATTACTACTGTAAGATAATCTTGGAAAAAAATAAATCCTTTCTCTAATCTGGGATGTATCCATATGCTTTTTTATATGCCTTTCCATTAAGAGTAAGATTTTGTTTTAGGCATATATGAATTTTCAGTCACTTGTGCTGGAAATAATTAGAAAGAAATGGAATTAAGTGTTAGGATCATAAAATAGTATAAAGAAAATGGAAGATTAGGAATACAGGTTTCCTACTGTGTCCTTTGAGGTAAAAAGAAATCACAACACAATAAAGCCAGGCTTTTGAAAATTACAATTCAGCATTTGTTCCCAGTGGGTACTGAGGAGTTGTTTGTGTCAAAATTATGAGCTATTATTCTCACAAGTGCTAGACTGAAGTTATTACAGTTGAAACAAAGGCTCTGCAACTTTTCATATCAGGGAAAGATTTTGAGAAACACAGCTGTAGTAAATTCCAAAGGAAAAATCAAGTTTATCTAGTTAAGTGCATAAATTACACCCAACTCTCAGATCACAATGGGACCCTTGAGATGGTGTCAAAGTTTAGAAAGTCATGTGAACCAGTAATGGTGGAAAAAATGCCTCTGAATATACATATTATCTGCAAAATGTTAAATCAATTTACAAGTATCTCATTGAAACTGCCTAAAAGAGAGCCTAGAAAAAATTCCTATCCACCAAAAAAATTAAGTACTTATTGAAATTTAATTTACTTATTAGTGCTAATATAAAATGTATTAGTTATGATTGATATCTCTATTTTTATTCAATTTTATTTTTATGTTTGAGCATAACATAAAGGCTTTCTTAGGTTTACCCACAAACTTGACCATGCAGCTTATTTTTCCATAAAAGTTAAAATTCTTCAAATACAAATGTTCCCAAGAAGGTGGTTGTCAGCAACTCACCATTGCTTTTGAGAGGTAAACACTGTCCACAAATTCTATTTCATGAAGACGGAAATAGGCACTGGCCATGATCTTGTCATATATCCTCCTCCTTGTAAATAATATTGCACAAAATAAAATAATATAAACATGGAAACATACTCAACAGATTGTATCAATTTTAAATTTGTATAAACTAGCCAAATGGATCTAGGAAGCATAGTAAGGAACTACAGTTAGGTACTCTTAAAATCAGAAACAAATGGAGTTAGTATTATTTCTCCTTTCTAAGTATCAGGTCCAATTTAAGGTATCTTATTCGGTACGTAAGTGTGCCAGCCATATAGTAAGTGCTTTAGTTAGTTGTTTAGTTAGTAACCAGTTTATTGTACTAGGTTGAATCAGTAAGGTGACAGTATGAAAGAGACTTTCTCTCCCCATGTACCAATATTTTTCAAAGAGGAAAGGATATCTCTTCTTGCTACTGGTTATTTCTGGAAGGGAACTTCCCATCATTATTAGTTTTTTAAACAGTGTTACTTTAAGCCATTACAAATTCAATCCAAGATAAATATCTTTTCTTTATCTTTTCTTCAATTTAAAGATTGTCCTCTCCACTAAATATCCCTGCATGACTTGCATGAGGAAAAGGATTCTAACACTCAGAAAACTTTGTTTTTCCTAAAAATTTCTTCCTCACAAAACACTTTTTCAAAATTTTTACTTTTTCCTACATATAGGCCGAAACGTGTACTGGGCTACAGTTCTCCAAAATAGTTTTGGGCCACCTGCTAGCAAGTTCTACATGGGTGGTCTTTATGATTGTGATTACCTAATACCTATTGTTCTCAGTTACAGTCTAACTCAGGTAGAGTCCTTTTCAGCATCTTCGTACATTTACTAATGTAAAACATTTACTGAATGACTACCTTGTTCAGGATTCTGTGTAAAGACATGGTAATATACATGTTATATGAATATATACACAGACTTAGTAGTGACGAAACAAGAGGGGAATTTGGTTGTGTTTCATTTCTTGTCAGACAATATTTTTAATATATTTTTAAAATTTTAAAAAATTTACAAGCTTAAAGAAAATTTGGAAATACAACATGAGTAACTTTTCCAGTACCATTTGAAATTAAGGTGATGATTTGATGCCACCTATCACCTCTGAATACTTTGATGTGAATTTTCCACAAGCAGAACATTATTGAAGTCTATCCTCAAACCCATATGCATTTTACCAGTTGTCTTGCATTTAGTTTTCAGTCTGAAACAGTGACTCACTTGTTCTGAGCCTTTACTGATCTTGACACTTGTGGAAATTACAGGTCAGTAATCATATAGAATGTCCCTCAGTTTTCATTGTCTGATGTTTCCTCATGATTAGATTTGGTTTACACAGCCTAGGAAGGTCTATTACAGAAGTGACACTTCATTCTTGTTGTATACTCTAGCTGCACTCATTTCACTTTGTCTCATTATGAACGATGTTGCCTTTGATTACTTCATTAAGTTGTTGTCTGCAAGATTTCTACCAGGTAAAGTTATTAATTTCTCATTTGTAATCAATAGGTGTTCCGTGGAAAGGTGTTTTGGTGCTAGGTAAATATGCTACTTTGTACCAACTTTTAAATTTATTAATAGATTTCAAATCAGTTCTTTATTACTGACCAACACCTTCATTGAGTGAGAGTTTATCAGTGCAATTTAATGGTCACTAAAAAACTGTGAACTTTTTGAAAATCTCATCCAATAATGAATTCTGTCTATGGTAATCATTTTTCAAAATCATTGGTCTATTTCATTCTCCCTTCCTATTCACTCTTGAGGTATTCCTCTGACTAGGACCCATTTAAACCCATGGATATGAAAGGAACATGAAAGACTGCATCTCACAGCCTTCTTATTTTCCTCAACAGAATGAAATGTTCCCTTATTAAGGTCTTCAACATGACCTTTGAGGCATGGAAATATGAGCTTCTATTCAGTTCTAGAGTCATTTATTATCTTCTTCCTAAATGCTTTGCCTGTTGAAGCTCTCTCAAACTGGGTAGACTTTAACAATGATTTATTTTAAAAAATTATATATATATATATATAAAACTAGAAATTTAGTGTGAAAACAATTCTCAGAAGCCAGCTAAAATAGAGTGATTCTGGACCCTACACTTACAGATAGACCCAGCAAATACAGATGGAGACTCAGAAGTCTGCATTTTTAATAAGAATGTTGTGATGCCAGTAGAAATGGAAACACAGCATGGAAACACTGCCATGAGTATAGACATAAACATACAAAAATTACAGCTGA
This sequence comes from Dasypus novemcinctus, assembly GCF_030445035.2. Lineage (NCBI taxonomy): Eukaryota > Metazoa > Chordata > Mammalia > Cingulata > Dasypodidae > Dasypus > Dasypus novemcinctus. The sequence continues at coordinate 20,608,834 of NC_080683.1, forward strand.
TACTAGAGTTTTCCTACAATCTAAGGAACAGAGTGAAGAAATTTTGATTATTTAATTAAGTATTTATATTTGGCTACCAATCAATGGTTTAGGCATACATTGAAAGCTAGATCTTATCAGTATGTATTTTTTTGACAGTCATTGCTATTGTACCAATTAAAGAAAATATGACACTTCTTAAAAATTTCAATTCTTTATTGGATATAACCTTTCAGCATAGACTTTATTTATTTTTTAAATAGACTTTATTTTTTATTTTTTTATTTTTTGTATTTATTTGTTTTTTTAATGTTACATTAAAAAAATATTAGACTCCCATATACACCCACTCCCCTCACCACACTCCTCCCCCCATAACAACAACCTCCTCCATCATCATGAGACATTCATTGCATTTGGTGAATACATCTCTGAGCACCACTGCACCTCATGGTCAATGGTCCACACCATAGCCCACACACTCTCACAGTCCACCCAGTGGGCCATGGGAGGACATACAATGTCCAGTAACTGTCCCAGCAGCACCATCCAGGACAACTCCAATCCCCGAAAATGCCCCCACATCACATCTCTTCCTCTCACTCCCTACCCCCAGCAGCCACCATGGCCACTTTCTCCACACCAATGCCACATTTTCTTTGATTACTACTAATCACAATAGTTCTTGAATAGAATATCAGTAAGTCCACTCTAATCCATACTCTATTCCTCCATCCTGTGGACCTTAGAATGGTTGTGTCCACTCCACATCTATATCAAGAGGCAGCTTAGATTCCACATGGATGCTGGATGCAATTCTCCTGCTTTCAGTTGTAGGCACTCTTGGCTCCCTGGTGTGGTGGTTGACCTTCTTCACCTACATGTTAGCTGAGTGGGGTAAGTCCAATAAACCAGAGTGTAGGAGTTGCCAGTCTGTTGAGGCTCAGGGTCTGGCTATCACATGGACAGTCCAGAGATTCAGGTCCCCTGAGTATACATTAAACCCCAGCACCAACTACAGTTCCAGTAAAAGTAACAGGAGAGGCTTGTGGACAAAGATCACATCTGAGTCCAGTTCCATCACACAGAAACACAAACTCCAAAGTAGGGCCAACTGACATGGCACTAAACTCGATCTCCCATGACCATAGAACCTGTGGGTTTCTGTAGCCCTTAGAATACCTGGGGTTGTATCTACTTTATCTGTCTCTGGGACTCTGTTGAGGTGTGCATAAGGGCAACCCTCTGATAACCTCCCGGCTCATTTTGGAGACTCATAGCCCTATAAACTCATTTGTCCTTTCCTCTTCTCCCTTTTATTCAGATCAAAAAGCATTTTTACTCCTGATATTATATGTAGGCTGAGATATTCTGCTGGTCCGAGTTGACCTTTTATTCAAGGTCATTTTCGAGTTACATCATCAGCTGGTACTTGGTAGTAATCCCTCAGTGCCAGGGAGGCTCATCCCTGGGAGTCATGTCCCACGCTGCGGGGAAGGCAACACATTTACATGCTGAGTTTGGCTTAGAGACTGGCCACATTTGAGCAACACGGAGGCTCTCAGGAGGTAACTCTTAGGCACCCTGCAGCTCTAGGCCTTGTTCTTATTTCAGGTGCACAGGCTCACAAGCATAGTCATTAGTATCAAGGACTCATTGTTGGACCTTCTTTCTTTTTTGGTCTTTGCCATTGCACTTGGAGGATTGTTGTTATTCCTTTAGGGACTGTGATAGAGCTCCCCTGGGTAGGAACTCAGCACTCCCTCAGTTTTTAACTGTAACCACTATGAAAATATCCAGACATTTTTATGTATCCTGGATATATGCCCTGGAGAATTCCCTGCCAACAATGTGTACCCTGTCAGTAATATACCACAACAGTATTCCTCCCCTGCCATTGTTGAACCTCTCCATGATCCAAAACTTCTTCAAAAATGAAGCCCAATATATTGCCAGGTTCCATTAATAGTAAAATGGAATACAGTGATGAGTTTAAAGGTTAGATATAGAATACAAATTAATTTAGAAAAATTAAGGTAAAAATAAATTGGGGTATCAAAAATTAAAAATGCAAAAGCTTTGTTTTTGATGTTTTGCTTCCATCACTGCAATAAGTATTGTCCTGTATGCAAATTGGCAAGGCAACTTTGTGAAGAGTCCTTGTACACAATTTCAAAGTTAATGTATGCCATCATTTCTCAAATGAGGAGTCATAAAATTGTTTTCCAACTAGCATACCAGTAGTTGCTGGCAAAGGCAGATCTAGAACCTAGAATATGCCATGCTTTCCATCGTATTGAGCTGTAAAATGTAAAACTATGTGCTAATTAAAAGAAAAAGGTGGTGATAGTGATGGTAGACAATACATTTTTTTTTATATAGCTTTGCTAATACTAGAGAAAAAATTAAAGGACAAATCTCAAAATGTTGCTCAGGTATAGGTAATTTCATGAAGGACATGAATCCTCCAAAATTGAAGGAACTTGTCATATCCTGAATTCTTGCAAATTTTAAATGTTCTAATGTTTTAATGGCTTGTTCCTAATGATTTCCTCACATTTTTCTTCCTGCTATGAGATATCTTTGCCTGGAGCTTATGTTCTGTTGTTACATATATACTTAAAGAGAGAGAACTAATTATTTTTTTAGCATTGTTTATATTTTCTAGTCAATATTTTCTAGTCAATAAAGTATGCATGACTCTTGCAATTTTTTTCTTTTATTGTCTTTTTAAAAATTTTTATTTGAAATATATCATTCATACATGAACATGCATAAACAATAAAGTGTAAAGATTGTGAACTTATGAAATAAACATACATAACATCACACAGGGGTCTCATACATCACCCCTCCACCAACTCTTCGCATTGTTGTGAACATTTGTTACAAACTATGCAAGAACATTGTCAAAATATTACTACCAACTATAGTCCTTATTTTACATTTGGTGTATTTTTCCCCCAACCCATATCATTATTTTTTAAAATATATTTTTGTTACAGATATTGTGAATTTGCAAAACAACCATACAGATGTGTAGATTTCCCATACAACTCCACACCCTGTTGGAACATTTGTTACAGATTATGAGACAATGTTATCAGACTATTACCACTAATCATGGTCCATAGCATACATTTGGCACACTTTTTCCATACACACCCATTATCAACACAGTACAGCTTTGGCATTGATGCAAGAGTATTATAGTATTTCTGTTAACCACAGTCTATAGGTCACACCAATTGTAGTTTTCCCATGTTTCTCCATATTCCCACTATCCTGCAATAGTGATGTATATCTGCTCTAGCTCATGGAAGGACTCTCTTGCATTTGTACTCTTAACCACAATTCTCAAATGCCTCTGGGTTCACTGTGTTATTCAGTCCCTAGATTATTCTTTAGCTTTCTTTCTACTGACATTTACTTCCCCAGTCTAACTTTTTCAGTCATAATCCCATTTATAAACCAGTTGCTACTCACTATAATGTGTTACTACCAACTCTATCCATCTCCACACTTTTAGAGTCAAGTTAATTAAAACTTTTACATACATTAAGTATCCATAGTTCTTCTCAATCCTCCTTTTATCTCCTACTCTAGGTTTTAATTCTATGTGTTTATTGTTTATATTTAGTTCATATTAATGAGACCATGCAATATTTGTCTTTTTGTGTCTGGCTTACTTCACTTAGTATAATGTCTTCAAGACTCATCCATGTAATCACATATGTCCCAATTTCATCATTTCTTCATACTGCAGCATAGTATTCCATTGTATGTATATACCACATTTTGTTTATGGATGGACACTTGATGGACACTTGAGATGATTCCATCTTTTGGCAATTGTGAACAATGTAACTATGAACATTGGTGTGCAGATGTCTGTTCATGTCATTATTTTTAATTCTTCTGGATATATTCCTAATAGAGGAATTGCTGGATCATATGGCAGTTCTATAATTAGCTTCCTAAGGAATCGCCAAACTGTCTTCCACAGAGGCTACACCATTTTACACTCCCACCAACAACAGTGAAGGAGTGTTCCTATTTCTCCACATTCTCTCCAGTATTTATTGTTGTCTGTTTCTTTTAATAATGGCCAATCTATGTGGTATTAGATGAAATCTCATTGTTGTTTTAATTTGCATTTTCCCTAATAGCTAGTGATATGGAACATTTTTTCTCATGTGTTTTTTGGCCATTTGTATTTCCTCTTTGGAGAAATGTCTATTTAAGTCTTTTGCCCATTTTTAAATTGGATTGCTTACTCTTTTATTGTTGAGTTGTGTGATCTCTTTATATAGAATGGAAATCAAACTCTTATTGGATAAATTGTTTCCAAATATACTTTTTCCCATCAACTGGGCTGCCTTTTCACCTTCTTGATGAAGCCCTTTGAACCACAGAAGTGTTTAAGTTTGAGGAGGTCCCATTTATCCATGTTTTCTTTTTTGCTCATGTTTTTGGTGTAAGGTTTAAGAATCCACCACCTACCACCATGTCTTGAAGATGTTTCCCTACATTTTCTTCTAGGAGCTTTATTGTATGTCCTTTTATATTTAGGTCTTTGATCCATTTTGAGTTAATTTTTGCATAAGGTGTGAGGGAGGGATTTTCTTTCTTTCTTTTGGCTATGGATATCCAGTTCTTCCAGCACCATTTGTTAAAAGTGTTATGCCCCAACTGGGAGGGCTTGACAGGCTTGTCAAAAATCACTTGGCTATAGATGTGAGGGTCTGTTTCCATTGGTCTATGTGTCTATCTTTATGCCAGTACTATGCTGTTTTTACCACTGTAGCTAGGTAATATGAAAGTCTGGAAGTGAGAGTCCTCCAACTTCACTTTTCCTTTTTAGGATGTTTCTGGTTATTCAGGATCTTACCCTTCCAGATAAATTTGATCATTGTGTTTTCCATTTTCTTAAAAAATGCTTGTGGAATTTTTATTGGGATTGCATTTAATCTGTATATCAACTTGGGTGGAATTGACATCTTAATGATATTTAATCTTCCATTCCATGAGCATGGAATGTTCTTCCAATTATTTAGTTCTTTTTAGATTTCTTTTAGCAATGCATTATAGTTTTCTGAATACAAGTGCTGTGCATCCTTGGTTAAGTTTATTCCTAAATATTTGATTCTTTTAGTTGCTATTGTAAATGGAATTTTTTTCCTGACTTCTTCCTCAGATTGTGCATTATTAGTGTATAGAAAACCACTGAATTTTGCATATTGATCTTGTGTCCTGGCACTACTGAAACCATTTATTAGCTATAGCAGCTTTGTTGTAGATTTTTTGGGCTTTCTAGATATACAATCATATCATCTGTGACTAGCGAAAATTTTAATTCTTCCTTTCCAATTTGGATGCTTTTATTACTTTTTCTTAACTGATTGCTCTAGCTAGAACCTCTAGCACTATATTGAACAACAGTGGTGACAGTGGGCATCCCTGTCTTGTCCCTGATCTCAATGGGAAAACTTTTAATTTTTCACCATTGAGTACAATGTTAGCTGTGGGTGTTTCAATATGGCCTTTATCATGTTGAGAAAGTTTCCTTCAATTTCTATTTTTTGTAGTATTTTTATCAAGATAGGATGCTGTATTTTATCAAATGCCTTTTCTTCATCAATTGATAAGATCATGTGATTTTTCTTCTTTGATTTATTAATATGGTGTATTTTCTGATTGATTTTCTTGTGCTGAACCAGCCTTGCATGCCTGGTATAAAAACCATTTGATCATGATGGATAATTCTTTTAATGTGTTGGATTCAATTAGCAAGTATTTTATTGAGGATTTTTACATCTGTATTCACTAGAGAAAAGGGTCTGTAATTTTCTTTTTTTGTAATATCTTTATCTGGCTTTTGTATTAGGGTAATATTGGCTTCATAGAATGAGTTTGATAGCATTTCTTATTGTTCAATTTTTTGGAAAAGCTTGAGTAAGATTGGCATTAAATCTTAGAATGCTTGGTAGTACTTACCTGTGAAACCATCTGGTCCTGGACTCTTTATTTTGGGGAGCTGTTTGGTGACTGTTTCAATCTCTTTACTTGTGTTTGATTTGTTGGGGTCTTCTATTTCTTCTAGTGTCAGTGTAGGTTGTTTGTACATTCCTAGGAATTTTTCCCTTTCATCCTGTCTAGATTTTTAACACAAAGTTGTTCATAATATCCTCTTATAATCACTCTTATTTCTGTGGGGTCAGTAGTAAGGTTTCTCTTTTCATTTTTTCTTTCATTTATTTGCATCTTCTCTCTTTTTTTCTTAGTCACTCTAGCTAAGGATTTGTCGATTTTGTTAATCTTGTCAAAGAACCAACTTTTGGTTTTGTTAATTTTTGCTATTTTGTTTTTGTTCTCAATTTCATTTATTTCTGCTCTGATCTTTGTTATTTAATTCCTTCTACTTGCTTTGGAATTAGCTTGCTGTTCTTTTTCTAGTTCCTCCAGCTGTGTAGTTAGGGCATTGATTTTAGCTTTTTCTTATGTTTAAATGTAAGCACTGAGGGCTATAAATTTTCATCTTAACACTGCCTTCACAGCATCCCATAGGTTCTGATACATTATATTCTCATTGTCATTCATCGCAAAATATTTACTGATTTCTCTTGAAGTTTCTTCTTTGACTCACTGAATATTTAAGAGTGTTTTGTTTAATCTCCATATATATATGAATTTTCCCTTTATTTGCTGCTTGTTGATTTCCAGCTTTACTCCATTATGATCAGAGAAAGTGCTTTGTATAATTTCAATTTCATTGAATTTATTGAGATCTGCTTTGTGTCTCAACATATGGTCTATCTTGGAGAAAGATCCACAAGCACTTGAAAACAATGTATATCCTGCTGTTTTGGGGTGCAATGTTCTGTATATATCTATTAGGTTTAGTCCATTTATCATATTATTTAAGCTTGCTGTTTCTTTATTGATTTTCTGCCCAGATGTTCTGTCCAATGCTGAGAGTGGTGTATTGAAGTCTCCAACTATTATTGTAGAGCTGTCTATTTCTCCCTTCAGTTTTGCCAGTGTTTGTCTCATGTATCTTGGGGCATCCTGGTTAGGTGCATATATATTTATGATTGTTATTTCTTCCTGGTGAATCTACCCTTTTATTATATATAATCTTCTTCCTTGTCTCTAATAACCGTTTTGCTTTTAAAGTCTATATCATCTGATATGAGTATAGCTACTGCAGCTTTTTGTTGTTGTTGTTATTACTGCATGTAACATTTCACTTTCAATTTATTGCTATCCTTGGGCCTAAGGTGAGTCTCTTGCAGGCAACATATAGATGGCTTATATTTTCTTATCCATTCTGCCAGTCTGTGTCTTTTGATTGGGGAGTTTAATCCATTAACATTCAATGTTATCACTGTAAAGGCAGTTCTTATTTCATCCATTGGGATCTTTGTGTTTTATCTGTCATTTTATATTTGACACTTTCAGTTACTGTTACTGATATATTGTCATTTGTAGACTCTCTTCCAGGCCTCTCTTTCCTGTCTTTTCTTTTCAGGCTGTAATACTCCCTTTAATATTTCCTGCAAAGCTGGTCTTTTTGTTATAAACTCTCTCAGCTTCTGTTTATCTGTGAATATTCTAATCTGACCCTCATTTTTGAAAGACAGTCTTGCTGGATTTAAAAACCTTGACTGGAAGTTTTTCTCCTGCAGTATCTTAAATATATCATACCACTGCCTTCTTGCCTCCATGGTTTCTGATGAGAAATCAGCACTTAATATTATTGGGTATCCCTTATATGTTATACATCACTTTTCTGTTGCTGCTCTCAGAATTTTCTCTTTGTCTTTGGCATTTGACATTCTGATTAGTATGTGCTTCAGAATTGGTCTATTTGGATTTATTCAGATGGGTGTACATTGTGCTTCTTGGACATGGATATCTATGTCCTTCAGTAGGGTTGGGGAATTTTCTACCATTATTTCTTCAAATATTCCTTATGCCCCTTTTCCCTTCTCTTTTCCTTCTGGGAAACCTATGACACCTATGGGTGCACATCTCTTTCTGTCACTTAGTTCTCTGTTCAATTTTTTCCATTCTTTTCTTCATTTGTTCTTTTGTTTGTTCACTTTTGGAAGCCATATCTTCGAGCTCACTGATCCTTTCTTCTGCTTCCTCAAATCTGCTATTATATGCCTCCAGTGTATTTTAAATTTTATTTATTGCACCTTTTATTCCCATAAGGTCTGCTCTTTTTCTATGTATGCTTTCAAATTCCTCTTTGTGCTCATCCAATGTCTTCTTAATATCCTTAATCTCTTTAGCCATCTCATTGAATTTATTAAGGAGATTTGTTTGAATATCTAAGATTAGTTGTCTCAATTTCTTTATGTCATCTGCAGGCTTATCTTGTTCCTTTAACTGGGCCATCTCTTCCTGTTTCTTGGTATGGGTTGTAATTTTTTGTTGACGTTTCTGCATCTGGCTTGCTAGATCAATTTATTCTGGGTGCAGTTTCTACCTTTAGTTTGGGTATTTCTTACCTTTTCCCTTGCTGGTTGTGTAGTAAGAGCCAAGGATGTAGTTGGTGCTGTAAGCTATGGTGGGTGAAGCTGCCCATGTTGCCCCAGGAAGTGATGAAGCTTCTCCCACCTTTCTCCTCTATCAGGGGTAGGGACAAAGCTGCAGCTTTGTATAATAATTCAAGTTGGGCACAATGGTCTGTAGTCACCTGGAGACACTGATGAAGCTTCATACCCCTTTTTCCCCTACCTTAGGCAGGGATGGAGCTATAGTTTTGGTCAGCAATTGCTGTATGGGTCCAAAATGACAACAGTTGCTCAGGTAAATTGATGTATCACCAGACCCTCTCTCTGCCAGGAGTGGGAATGGATCCTCTGGAGTGCCCAACAATCTAATCTCTGTGGGCCAAATATGCCTGCAGTTGCCCTGAGAGGGAGTACTGTCCCTTCTGCCCTTTAGGGGGTGGAAACAGAACCACAAATGCTCAACAGTTGAGTCCTGTAGGCTGAAAGTACCCACTGTTGCCCAGAGAGACTGAGGGAGCACCAGCCCCATCCTATCCTATTGGCTGGTGGGGTGGTTCTATGGGCACTCAACAGTTCATTCCCTTTAGATCAAGAATACCTGCTGTTGCCTAGAGGGCTGTGGAAACACCAAACCCCCTCTATCCTCTTAAGGCATGGGGTTGAATCCACAGGCACCTGACAGTTCAGTTCCTGTTGGCTGAAAGTTCCCACCATTGTCCAGAGAGGCTGTGGAAACAACAGACCCCTATTCTATTGGGGGTGGGGGTGGATTCATAGGCATCCAATAGTCCAGTCCATGCAGGCTAAAGTCTGCTGTTGCCCTAAAAGGCTGTAGAAATACCTGCCCCCTTCTTTCCTATTGTGGGGTGAGGGTGGGTCCATAAGTATCCACCAGACCAGGCTGTGTGGGCCAAAAGTACCTGCAGCTACCCAAAGAGGCTGTGCAAACACAGTTCATCTCTTGTCCTATTGGGGATGGAGGTGGAGCCATAGGTGCCCAACCATCAGGCTTGTGCAGCCCAAAACCGTTGCCCTGAGAGGTTGAGGCAATACAAGCCCCCTCCTATCCTGTGTGGGGACAGAGGTGGAGATGTGCTCAAAGGCACTCAACAAACTTTTTTTGTGTGGGCTGAAAACTCCTGCCATTGCCTGGAGAGGCTGAGGATACCCAGCTCCTCTCCTATTCTCTTGGGGTGCAGGGATGCAGCCTCAGGTGTCCGACTGTTCAGCCTGTGCCAGTGGAGAGCACTTGCAGTTGCCTGGAGAGCCTGGTGCAGGTCCTGCCAGCTACCTCTCTGCTGGAGGTGCGGCTGGAACCTAGGATAGGTCTGTAGTTTGATCTTGGTGGAAAGAAGCCCGTCCCTAAGTTCACTGGATTTCAGTCAGCCCGGTTTCCTCTCATGCTGGGGATGGAGTCAAAATGTATGCTATGGGACTCTTTTCAGCTTGGACACACTCAGACCCTAGCTGTCTCTAAGATTATACTTTAGACAGCCGAGTTAACTAATCAGTAGCTGAAATCAATGGATATCTGTCTCTCCCTCCACCATTTATGGGAAATGGAACTTCTAACATGGAATAGCTCCTGAGGCAGTTTGCACCCCTAGAGTAGGATGGGCATAGCCTGTGTGACGTGACTTGCAGCTTCCCAGAGAGCTGGTGCAAATCCCCCCAGCTTCCTCCCTGCTGGAGGTGGGGCTGGGATTTAGGTTAGACCAGCAATCCAACCTGGGTTGAAAGAAGCTAGTCCTTATAAGCACTGTGATTTTCAGTCAGTGCTGCTTCCCTTTGTGCCTGGGGTGGAGTCAAAATGGTGGGCACCGACTTCCCTCTGACCTGGACAGGCTTAAAGTTCAGTTGTTCCTAGGATACTACTTCAGCCCATTGAATCCACTAATCAGTAGCTGAAGTCGGTGCCACACCGTGTTTTCCTCCCATTTCTATTAGGGGAAATGGAACTTCCAACTCCAATCACAGAATAGCTCCCAAGGTGGCTTGCATGACATGGACACTGACCTCCGTGGCAAGGAGTACTCTACTCATGATTCCTCTGTGCAGATGGGTAGTCTCCTCCTTCCACACTGTCAAGGATGTTGCAGGATTCTCCTCTGGTCTTCTAGGTTCTCCAAACAGGTGCTTTAGGTAGTTGGGTGAGCACCAATTGCCCTGTTTCATGAGCTGACTCCAAGAGCTCCTTACTCTCCCGCCATCTTGGTTCCACTGGGCTCTTTTATTGTCTTTTATATGTTCTACTCTAAAACCTCCTCAGTTCATGGTTAATTAGGAGAATTTAATTTAGGTCTAAATCATTCAATCAGTATTTATTGATTTCCTCTTGTATACCAGTTACTCGCCTATACAGGGAGAATATAAATTTTCATGCATTCTAGACCAATGATCATCAAAAAAATATAGTCTAAGAGGAAGATGTAATAAGATATTTGCAATCCTTTAGTGTAATTTCTATGGAGAATTGAACTCAAATATCATAAGATATAGATCAGTGTTCTCCAAATCATATTATGGGTGAGGGATGGCCTCCTGTAGGGGGTAATAAATGTTCTGAGTCTTAAAATAGGAAAAAAGACAGGTGAATGCAGAGCTTTATTCCAGGCAGAAGAAAAAGGATAGGGAAAAGAAAAGCAACAATGTGTATTTAGTAGAAATCAGAAATAATTCAGAATCCCAGAGACAGGGCAAGCCACATAATATGAGGGGTCCAGGGCAAAATGAAAGAAGTTCATGAAGTCAATAACAATGCATTTCACCCAGTATGGACCTCTCTGAATACAACCTGTGCAACGTGGACTGCATCTATGAACCTGACCCTGGCCAGAATCCTGGGGTAGGAAGGGCAAGGTTAGGAGGGGTGGTTGTGGACCAAGCAATGCAATGGTGAGCAATGAGGTAAAGAGATGCCACATCAAGATGAGTACTATGTAATATGCCAAGATGTTTGGGGTAACCAACTCTATTTCCTATTTTGTTCTTAACTCACTCGTGACCTAATATGTTGATTTCCTTTAGTAATCACAGTAACCACTGAATATAGGGTTTGGAAAAAGCAAGTCCTGGCAAGCAGTGATGAGCTACCAAGGAAATGAAAAACTGTTTAAAACTGAATCTTGAAACTTCTAGTGGGGAAGTTATACTACTTGTTTTTTTATTTTAGCCAAGAATCATTGCAAATCTTCCAAGTAGATTTTCATTTATTGATACCTGTATTAGTCAGCCAAAGGGGTGCTGAAGCAAAGTACCAGAAATCTGTTGGTTTTTATAAACAGTTACAAGGTCCTAAAGAGTCCAACTCAAGATTACTTCCTTACCAAACTGTTTCCTCATATTGAAGCAAGGTTGTGGGCGATGTCTGAAAGAGTTCAGCCTTCCTTTTCCCTGAAGGCTCTGTAGATTCAGCTTCTTCTGATCTCTGCTGTAAGATGGCATGGGGCTTGTCTCTCTTCCTGGGGCTCATTTCTGTCTGGGCTCAGCTGCTCTGGTCTCGTCACAAGGTCAGCTGTAAATTATTAGATGAATGGCTCATCGTTCTTCCTGGGGCCTCTGCCATGACTATGGAACTGTCTCTTTCCTCTGCACATCTTCCCTGTGTAACTACTTCTTTGTGCGTCTTCTTGATTGAGTGTCCATTTATATAGCCCACAAAGGGGGCAGAGACTGTTACACTCTGATGTGGTTGAATCAAAGCCCTAATCTTAACATAATTTAATCCAAGACATCCTGACTCTACTACAATCAAAGTTATCACACCCAGAGGAATAGACCAGTTTACAAAGATAATGTATATCTCCTTTTAGAATTCATAAATAATATCAAACTGCCACAGTATCCATTCAAATGGATGTTGTGGTTAATTGTGTTAGATTGTAACAACTATTGAAAACAGTGTTCATGTTTATTAGAAAGGTGGGAGTTCCTGAATAATATTGACAATTAAAAACTGATGAAATTAATATAAGTAAATTATCTTCTGTTCATTCATATTTCATCTATTCCTCCACTGAGCATAGTCTATGTATTCCTGGATCTGTTTATAAAATTCAGTCTGATCAGTTTGATTTTTCTATCCCAATAAAACAGTCAACATTTCACACTGACTTCAGTGAGGCCCTTCAGGACATGGATAACAAAAAATAAATAGAGAAGCTGTTGAGCTCTGAACTATAAGCACTTGAGCTCATGAAAATCTGAGATATTAAACTTTGAGTCATTTTTGCGTATAAATGACAGTATGTTCAGTACCTTCATTAAAACTCTCTTGTTAAATGTATTCATCACCTAAAAACCTTATTGATGCAATATATATATATTGCATATATATATATATATATATATATATATATATAGGAACCAATCTCACTCAATAAATTTGAACACTTTTACAAATGGCATTTCTTAAAATCCAGTGCAAAGAGGTTGTGTTTGGGAGATAATAGCTTTCCTTTATAACACATAAGTAAGAGATCAAAGAGCTGTACTGAGAGCAAACCATTTCTCCAGTTCTCTAAAAATACTTATGTGGGAAAACAGTAACCCAGTTTTCTTAAGATCCAGAGAAATTATATTCAACTTAAGTTTGGACATGTTAATTATATGCTAATTGTCTGTGATGGCCAAGATCTTTTAAAATGTTAATATAGTTTTGGGACAACTAAAAGCTGTGAATACTGGAGTGCAAGAAGGGTAAGCAGTTTTGGTTAAAAAATGGAGGTTATAAAGAAAATGTTTCATATATATGAAAAGCTTAGAACATAAAGGAGTTCAGGATTTCTGAGACAGTGATGCCTGTGAGTGAATACATGGTGATCAACTGTACTAGTTTGCTCAGGACTGTCCCAGGTTTAGCACATTCTAGGAATGGTCTCAGTCCCAGGGAAACTGGGATGTTTGCTACTGATATGAAAACCTAAACACCTAAAGAAAATGATGTGGATAGATAAAGAAATTCTGCTGAGTCTGGAAGAGGGTAATTTATTATCCAAATTGGACATATATTGAAGAGTGAAATTTTAAGTTTTAAACTTATACTGTGATAGCATGCATCAACTTGGGCAGTCTATATTAGTAGTCAGCACACTTTCTATAAAGGATCAGAGAGTGAATATTTTCATCTTTACAGGCAATAGGGTCTCTGGCACAACAACTGGACTCTGCTTTGGAACATAAAAACACCATAAACCATATGTACATGAATGAATATGGTTGTATTTCAATAATTAAAAATAGGTAGTGAGCAAAAGTCCTGGTCTAAGGCGATATGAGACTAAGATCATCTTAGAAATATACTAGGGGGATAAACAGTCTTAACTTTTCAGTGTTCTGAAGAGACAATACAAGGACTTCTGTTTTTTATTGGAGGAAGAATAAGTGTGAAAATGAAAGGTATGCTAACGATGACTGTAGAAAATTCTCCCACTCTCTTGTTCATATAACGGACTTAAACTTACACTCACTGATCAATTTTTATAGTTTCCTTTCTTCGAGGTTTTCACTGATTCACAAGGAATCTGACATTGCTGCCTGGGCCCCGTTCTTTTACAGATCTTGCCACCTTGCATCCTTATTATCTGCATACCTGAGCGCCGCCCTTATTAGCCCGTGGTAGTGAGGACCCGTCCCTTTTTCAGATGTATGTCTATGGTACTAACAATGTCTGAAACATATTAAGGGCTTAATGAGTTAATGAGGGAAACTGCCTGTGACTTACAGAAAGCTTAACTAATTGAGAAATAGAGCCTGCATGGTCAGCTTGATTCTGGCTTTTCAGGGTCTAGTCCAGCCCACTCAGCCCCACTATTCTTGAGTAAATTGTGATTTATCCTCTTTAATCAAGCTGTCCATGAGACCTAGCTATCATCAAGCAGCACCTGTGGTGGGGTGGCCCAGGAAATTCAAAAGCAAATTAATACTCAAGATGTTGGCAGAGGAAGAAAAAGAATGAAGAGAAAACTGGTGGGAGAAAAAAATATATGTTACTACTATTACTGAATCACTGGGTAGAAAATGCTTGGGATGCACATCTAAAAGACACTTTAACAAAGAAGACTGAAGATCTGCATTAAATTGTACTATCCTTTCCTGGTTATCTTAGAACATACTGGTTTTATAAAGTCAGCTTCATAAAAATCTAAATAATTCTTTTTAGATAATAAATATACTTAGGGGCAAAAAGTAAAGTGTTGGTGCATAGTTTGATGGTGTAAAAGCCTTTAAGAAAGACTAAATTTAAGTGTCATTGAAGGATAGAATTTGGAATTTCTGGGCTTAGGTGGATTTTTCCTGGAAAAATGGGTGCATCTCTTTGAACCTTTTGTTAAACTCATAAAAATTCTTAATGTACACAATAGGTTATGATTATAGAGTTACTCTTTTAAGCAAGAAATTTAGCTTTGCCTAATCAATTATAATAAATAATCATAACAATGCTCATTCTGATCAACATCTTATGTCATTAGAAAACTGTAAATTAAAACAAGACACCATTTCACACCTATCAGAATAGCTTTGGCAGGTATGTGAAATGGGACACCCACTTTGGAAAATAGTTTGCCTGGTTCTTACAAAGCTAAACGTGGTATTTCCTATATAATCCATTAATTACACTTCCAGGTATTTACCTGAATGGGTTTGATGGCTGATATCCACTCAAAAACTGGCACATGTATGTTCATAGCATTTTTATTCATAATTGCCAAAAACTGGAAGCAACTAACATATCCTACAAGTGGTAAATGGATAATGAAACTGTAGTGCATCCATAAAATGGCATATAATTCAGAGATAAAATAAGCTATCAAGTCACAAAAAGACATGCAGGAAACTTAAATGCATATTGCTTAGTCAAAGATGCCAATCTGAGAAGGTTACATATTTTATGATTCCAACTATATGACACGATGGAAAAAGAAATGACTATAAAAACAGGAAAACAATCAGTGGTTTCTAGGAGATTGGGGAGAGGTGCGCAGGCATGAATAGGCAGAGTGTAGGGGATTTTTAGGGCAGTGAAACTCTCCTGTATAAAAGTGTAATGGTAGAAACATAAACTGTATAACACAATGAATGAGCCCTAATGTAAACTATGGATTTTAATATTAATAATAATTAATGTATTAACTTTGGTTCATTAATTGTAACAAATATACTACACTTATTAAAGATGTTAAAAATACGGAAAACTGCAGTATGAGGTGGGGAAGAGGTATGCAGGAATTCTCTTACATTTTGCATACTTTTTCTATAAACCTAAAAATATTCATAAAAAGTCAATTAAGAAAAAAAGGCCCCCATCCTCATCCCTACCATTATCTTGTTACAGTTTTTTACATTTGATGATTTTTTATTATTTTCTGCAATCAAGTTAGCACAAGGCAATGAAACACAGTATTTTGATTTTAGGGATTTTAGAAAGCAAGGAATGGGAAGTGGATTTGGCTCAATTGATAGAGCATCCGCCTACCATATGAGAGGCCCAGGGTTCAAACCCAGGGTCTCTCCTGATCCATGTGGTGAGCTGGCCCATGCACAGTGCTGATGTGTGCAAGGACTGCCTTGCCACTCAGGTGTCCCCCGTGTAGGGGAACCCCATGCACAAGGAGAGCCCTGCAAGGAGAGCCGCCACACATGAAAAAAGTGCAGCCTGCCCCGGAGTGGTGCCACATGCAAGGAGAGCTGACACAGCAAGACGATGCAACAGAAAGAGACACAGATTCTCGGTACCACTGACAAGAATGCAAGCAGACAGAAGAACACACAAGCAAATGGACACAGAGAGCAGACAACAGGGGATGGGGGAGAAGGGAGGAGAAATAAATAAAAAAATAAATCTTAAAAAAATATAAAAAGGCAAGGAAAAGTATAATGATGATGAAGGGAAGAGTCTGATAGAATCAAGTGAAAAATAAAGTAGTGGGGCAATAAGTGTATTTTGAAATTAGTATTGTAAGTTTAGTTTTGGACACCTAGGGTTGTATTTCCAAAATTCCCCTTCTTGCTTTCTTTCATTCATATTTGTAATCTCAATTGTCTCTGTATGCAACCCTTTCTGACTTTATGTATATGGAGCTGAATGTGTAATATGCTTGAAAAATGTAAAAACACTGGTGTCCCCTGGTGATTTATTTCACCAAAAATAAGCATCCTGGATATTATGGGACAGGAAGTTCAAAATACCTAAATTGTATATTAGAATCTCTTTATAATGTTGGTACTAAAGTATCGAATTAACCCTACAGATTAGTTGTGAGCCAAATAGCACAAGGGAATTGGGAGTAGTTATGATATTTTACAGGTTCTAATTTGACCTGTATGAGAATTCTAATTGAAATGTGAGATGTATTTTGGGGAAGAAGGAAACATCATATTTCTATTAATAGAATGTAAAAGAAAGGCATTTACCTTAAGGTCTGACTTATTCCAGAGAGGATTACACTTGTATACGTTTCTAAAAGTGTTTTAATACAGGAGATGCCATGGAATAGTGCTTAAGAGTGTAGATTGCCCAAGTTCCAATGTTAGCTTGTTTTCTCAGTAGCTGGGGACTTTAGGCAAGTCACTTAATTGTATATAAGAATCAACTTCATAGGTTTGTGCTGAGGAATAAATAAATCCATATCCAGAAAGCCCTTAGTGCACTGCCTGCTATATCATAAGGATGCAACAAATATTGTCTGTATTATAAGGCACCTTGTTCATAGAGAGAACCCTAAAGTATAAAGTCTAAAATATATGTTTGCACAATTTTATCACACAACAACTGAACAAAAGAGATTGTACTCATTTAATAATTCAGCAAACATGTATTGATAGCAAACTGTTTGCCAGTTATACTATGTGCAGGATATGTAAAATGAATAGAATTGATGCCAAAAATTGTAAAGGGTCTGCGATTTCATCAAGTTAGCCTGCAGTTTCATGGATGCTGGTAGAAGACATGAGACTTCTGTGTGAAAGTCAAAGGACTGTTTATTACTCACAACAGTAGCAGAAAGCAGAATATCAGCATTTTTGTACCAGTTCCTAGAGTCCTAATTCCCACAGCATGATCCAAAGATGGCTGGGTAATACCTACACAAGCAGTAGATTGTATTACAGGAGAGGAGGGTTTAAGGAGCTCCCATAATTTCTATCAGATAGTAAGTATGCCTGCTTTTTGCTTCAGACTGAGGCATTATCTTGATCTTGCTGTTCACTGTACAAACATCCTCAAAGAAATAGTCCAGAGTAAAACGGTAATCATGAGGTTCATATTCAAATGGCGGGGGGAGGAGTGGGAGAAGAAGAAAGGGTGGATTCAGAAAGTTGATGCTCCCCAAGGATAGCCTGGCAACTAATAAACACCTGGGTTATTTGAAATTAACTGCCTCAGGTCATAGCATGTGTATGTAATTATGCCTTCTCTAAGGATGAGAAGGTAGACTAGAAAGAAACTTTCATTTCTAGAAGGGAACTGTGTCCCGGAGGTTTACTTGGAGAATTAGAGCTTAAATACCACAGTGAGAACTCCAAGAATATTCCTACTATATACCCATGAAGGGTCATTTTTCTCCTAACTGAGGTCTTCAATATTTCTCAGTTCTTGTGCCATGCTCGCTGGATGACTTTTGCATATTGAGTGGATCTTGTAATTAAGTGCTACACTAGCATCTCTTGGAGTACCTAAATATACCTCTGGATAATTCCTTAACTTTTAGTCACCCATGAGTTCTGGAATGATTCTCTTGTGAAGTTTCCTCCCCTTCTCAACTCCTACATCACTATATCAATGAAATCATCATGTTTGGAATGTCTGGTTTTATACAATATATATCCTCTGAATATTATAAACTCCATAGTTTGATTATAATTACATATCCACATAATATACAAAGACGAAAAAATCAACCAAAGTAGATATTGATATTCTCTTTTTGGATATATTCATTCATCAGTCTGCTCATCAAATAGTTGTATAATTATAATACCAACATGTATAAATCCATACCTTTTAATTAATTGTTTTCCTTTGCTAATAAGGCAGAATTTTTATTTTATTTTTTCTTTTTCTTAGAACTTTGTATCTTGCTGTCTTCTATTTATGTCCATGTCTCATGGAACTTCCTCTTTATAATTTTTTCCCAACACTGGGTAATTTATGAATGGAAGGGAGAAATTATTCCCTCTTATCAACAGAGCAGTAATGTCACTTACCAACTAATGTTATGATGGAGCTTGAATTCAATGGAGGTTTTTTAAATCAAATTATGTATTCTTTCTTACCCATAGCAACAATTGTTTTCTTCTAGAATACGGTTATTAACTAACTCTTCATGGTTAATTATTGCTTGAGATGGCTCTACCAAGATAATAAGTTACCTTTAAATATCCATGTAAATCATTTAACAGGAAAATGTACTACATATAGTTGTGTGTTTTTTTTTAAAGATTTATTTATCGCTCCCCACCTCCATGTTGTTTGCACTTGCTATGTCTGTTTGTCATTTTTTGTTTCTTTAGGAGGCACCAGGAACCAAAGCTGGGACCTCCAATGTGGGAGGGAGGTGCCTAACTGCTTAAGCCACCTCCATTGCCTGCTTTGTTGTGTCTCTCATTATGTTTTTCCTCTTCTATCTCTTGTTGCATCATCTTGTTTTATCAGCTTGCTGTGTCTTCCCATTGTGCCAGCTCACTGTCTTCTTTAGGAGGCAATAAGAACTAAACCTAGACCTTCCATGTTGTAGGCGGGAGCCCAATCACTTGGGCCACACCTACTTCCCAATATAGTTATTTATTTATTACTTGTCTTTCATCTTTCTATGCAAACACCAGATAAATAATATAATTATAAAAATAACATTTATGAACCTCTCCTATGAAAATTCTTTACATATGTTGTTTCTATATCTTAGAAAAATTTTATAAGCAGTTTTTAATTTATTCAACTATTAGTTTGCTTTTATTCACTACTATGTGACAGTTGTTTTTGAGATGCTAGGAATAGAGCAACGGACAGAGGAAATTCCTTGCTCCTACACAGCAACTATTCTAGTATGAAAAGAGAAGATGTGAAGATAGTAAGGCTTATCCAAAGTTACACACCTAGGAAGTGAATTAGCTAGAATTCAAAACTGGATTTGTTTGACCTTTGACTCCATTTTTTTTCCCTTTCCCCTGATCCCCTGGCCCACTTCCTAGATACTTCTTCCTACAAAAAAAGGTAACTAGACTTCTAAACTTAACCCTATTTCAAAAGGGGTAACAGTAACATAATCGTGTAAGAGGTTCTAAGATGCCAATACATACCTGTTAAAAGAATGAATGAGCTACTTGGGCACTTTTAAGAATCAGAGCCTTGCTACTCTTATTAGGCTGACACAGTCTATCTCTAATCCCCTAGAATCATGTCCTTTAGGATCATTGTGCGATTGCCCTCAAATTGCATTTGCACCATATTTGGTGGACCTAAGATTTCTGTACCAAAAATAAATCTCCTTCACTTGAGGACATTTCTGTGAAGTCATTCTCTAAGACTAACCGTAGGATGAGTTATGATCCCATTTCAAGAGACCAGAGAGTGAGTGATAGTATAAACCAACAGCTATTCACTCCTCTGAATTTCATTACACAGTGGATATACTCAGGGTGGTATCAGAAAAATAATGTGGATAAATTTGAATCCTTAATTTCTCCCTCCTTACTCATGGGAAAATCTACTGACCCCTTATGGATTACCCCTGTGGTAGGCATAAGGGAATACCCCCTGCCCCCAAGATGTTCACATCCTGATCCACGGAACCTGTGAACACATTACACTACACGGATAAAAATAGTTTTGAGGTACCAAATGCAACATAACAGTAATCAATGTTATGAACTTGGATTATGTGGGTAGCCCTGAAATTAATTCACATGAGTCCTGAAAAGAAGAAAACTTTCTGTGGCTGAATTCAGAGTAATGCAGCAGAAGAGGCTAGAGAGATAAGGCACAGGGAAATCAGAGATATTCCAGTGTGACAACGATCTAATGTGCCATTGTTGGGTCTCAGTTATAGAGACTCATAGGCAGGGACCAGAGACAGGCCGCTGAGAATTCTGGATGGCCCCAGCTGGTAGTGAGTACAAAGAATGGGTAGCCATTCTGTCAAAACCTCAAATTCATTTGGAAAAGAATTATTTCCTACAGCTTCCAATAAGGAGTATAACGCTGCTGATTTTGATTTTAGCTTTCTGAGACCTGTAGTAGAGTTTTACTCCATAGAACTTGTGAGATAATAATTGGGCATTGTTTTAAATTGCTAAATTTGTGGCAATTTTTTATGGCAGCAATAGAAAACTCATACACCGCCTCTGGGAATATTTCATTGACTCTCTTCTAGTCTACCTTCTGAGTCTATTTATTCTTTCCTAACAAATTTTATTGAAAATACTCAGCACAAGGCTCGTTTGTCATCTTCCACCTCACTCCTTTGTGACTGCTTTCATTTCTTACTGTTCCATTGTGTTACATGCTTATCTTTGATTCTGGATATTTCCCACACTTCCTTCTTTGCTCCACATATGAGACTAATGTCCTCATTCCATTCTTATATTCAGATCTTGCTCCAGGATCCAAACCAATTTTTCCTTTCCTTCCATGTAAAGAAAACCTATTCTCTACCACGTGTTTCACCACCCATCAAAGAGGCAGTGCCTACATCTTCTTCCCCACTCTCAATTGCATTGATTTTGAGCCTGCTTTCAATGAGTTCATTATATATTTTATTACCCAAACCAGTCATTCTCACTTAGGGAGCATAGTTTAAGTGGGTCCACTTGGAAAAAGACATTCAAGGTGGCCTTATAAAAATAGGGTATGCAAATATGAGAGAGTTGGAGGACATCTAAATAAGCTTCTCTTTTTATATTTTTTCATTTTTTTTCAAAATAGTTATACTTATTTTTGTAACTGGAGCCTTTTGGAGACAATGTTTCAGATTTAAATGTGGCAAGAAAAAATATGACCATTTTCAGGGGATTGGAGTGGCTACAGGGAAGGTTCCTGAAACAGGTGAGTTTTCAGGATTACAAGCACCCATACATGTACTTGTAAATGACCTGACTCTATTTGGAGTGGGAGCAACAGTGGATTTGAGGTTCACAGAACAAAGGAAACTGAAAATTTGAAAATTTTGAAGTAAAATGATGACAATTTCATGTTGCAGGTAGCCTCCATAAGATCACATAAAGAAAATCTTGGCCTCTAGGGGAATCTATTTAACTTATTAACTTGAATGTTTTAGGATTTGGCTTAGCTGCAAATACCAGAAAGCTCCATTTAACAGTGGCGTAAGCCAGGTATAAATTTCCTTCTTGCATAAAAGCAGTTCAGATGGTGGGATATTAGGACTGGTACAGTGGTTTCATGATCACCAGACACTTAAGTTACTTTTAAGTTTTTGCTCCATTATCCTTGCCTATAGCTTCCAAACTAAATGTCCTGGCTCAAGGAATTGCTGGCATTCCAGAATAACATCTTCATATAAATCAACAGGAAAGAGGTAAAGTAGAAAGTCACACTATTCCCAAGTCAACTTTAAAAATACTTCCTTGACTTTCCATAAAATACTTGATGTCAATATCATTAAACAGCTATTCCATGGTCACACTTGGCTATAAGGGAGGAAAAGGAGGATGGAAAACTATTTTAGCAGGGTTAATTATTCCTCTGAATAAAACTGGGGTTCTAAAACAAGCAAGGGCTTTTAAACAAGAAAAAAAGATCAAGGATAGTGAGCAGGCTTGAGGGGGGCTAGGGATGGAAGGAAGGATAATATTGCCCAAGAAATTGGGGGGAGGGTGGGGGAATATACGATCATATGAGATTGTCAGGTATTTGGTTGAGAGTATAATGCTGAGAAAACTTTTTCAAAAATATAATAAGGAAGGTTACCTGTTTAAGACACTTAAAGGGGATAATCTGATGCAGGACAGGCTCCTAGGGAGTGTGTGAGTGCTCATATTGCCATAGTGGGTTATATCATTGGATAGAGACCCATATAATGAGAGTGAAGGTATACCCACATCCTTGGGAGGACTGATGTTCTCAAATAGAGGGAATTGTATCTCTCGAGAGAAATGATGGCTCCCAATGCATTGGGGCAGTTGAGCATGTCAAGCCCTCAACACTGTTGCCAGTATCTCTGAACATGACCCTTCAAACAATGAAGATTGACTCACTGTGGGCCCTGAGGGGAGGGGGAAAGAGGTATTAAATAGATAGAATCACTGTAACTGTATGGGCAATAGAAGTGTTCACAAGATTATGCAAGGATGTATATAAGACATGTTAAATTACACCAAAAATATATAGGGGCTGATAGGCTAAAATGTAAATAATAATGTAAAACATAAGATAACTAAAACTTTAGAAAATTGTATAGTCTAAAATATAAACCACAATGTAAACCGCCCCCCCTGCCCCCTCCCCCCCCAAAAAAAAAGAATAGGTAGTGAGTGACAAACAGCAGTTTCCATTTATTCCACATTAAAGATTTCTGGACAAGTAATCTTTTACCATCTCTTTAGGATACATGGTCTTGAGCATAACAATCCCTCATTTTCAGGAACTTCTGCAAGTCTATATAAATTGAGTTCCTTTAGTATCAAGGCAAAAAGAAAAGAAGAAAGTGAACTATAGTGGACTTCGTAGGTTTTCATTTTTCTACTGGAAATAAGTTCCTGAATTTTCTGGGGAAACTACTTTCTCCCCTTTTAGCCGTTTAGATTTGGTTAGAAGTAACTCCTCTCTCATCTCCAGAGAACACCTTTGTTGGTCTCAGTCAATCCTCATACCTCATATACTAGCTACAGTGATTCCTTCAAAGATAGACACTCAGCCCAATCCTGACAAATAAGTGTTAGACTAGGGATTTTGTTTGAGTGTTTCATAGTTTCTCTTCTCTAGGAGATATGAACTTGGAAGGATGTTGCCATAGATGCTGCTGGCAGCTGTCCTGAGACTTCAAGGGGAAACCCTGTCTGAGAATGGAGTTGATTCATAGACTGATGTTTTAAAAGATGAAGAGAAAGTAAAACAAGATCTTCTGGGGCTCTGTATGAAACCCCAAAATTTCAATTTTACTTAGGAAAATTTTGATCAGGTTTTCTGTCATTTTCAATCAAAGAATCCTTATTGCCACAGGAATAAATAAAACATAATGGATGGATATTATATATGAGCTCCCAGGTATTTCATGTTTACATATCTTCTTTCAAAAGTGCCCAACAATCCAGGAAGACAGATGTAAGTATTATAATGTTAACAAGTGAGGAAGATGAGGTTTAGAGAAAATTAATATAATGTTTTAAAGGCTTTTAGGAATTCAGGTTTGCGAACATCTGTTGAGGGTTGCTGTGTGGAAAAAGGAGGAATACAAGGGAGCTGAGGTGGCTTAAGCAATTGAGTGCCTCTCTCGCACATGGGGGGTCCCAGGTTCAGTTCCTGGTGCCTCTTAAAGAGAAGACGAGCACACACAGAGAGCACACAGCAAAATGGACCCAGAGAGCAGACAGCAAGTACAAACAAGGAGGAGGGGTGGAATAATAAAAAAAAGAAGGCATACAGGGCTAGCTATGACAGTGGCTGTATTTTTGTGTTTGTGTTTCTGTATGTGGAAGGGGGGAGAATTTAGGCCCCATAAGTAAGTAATCATGAAAAATATCTTTAAGTCACTCAGATACTAGATATTTCCAGGTGTTTTTCCAGACATTTTTCAAGAGGAAACAACTTTGCTGGACTGCAACATTCTTGGCTAGCAGGGTTCCTTATTCCTCTGTACTGCTACCTACCACCATTGATTTCTATTCTTTGTCCAAAAATTTATGAAACTATTCTCATTTCTCTGTGGCTAAAACAGATAACTAGCTGAATGGGTGGCCATTCTTTTCAGCCTTGCCCTCTCTTCAACCCTGTCCCACAATAAGCTTCTGCACATCTCTATCCTGATGCACATCCATATCCATATCAGCAAAGCAAAAGCTTTACAATGGACTGTAAAAGCACATAGGGTTAAAAACTTCACAAGTATTTATTTTGTGTTTTTATCATAAGATACTTTTTGAAAGTATCAGTAGGCATAGGTTATTAATTTTTTAACCTGTGGCTACCTTGCATGTGGCCTTTTCCCTGCCCAAGTAGCTCTGGCATTTTATTTCTGCACCCCTCAGGGTGGGGTTTTATTGCATAAATTCAGAGGAAAGGAATGACATTTGGATTTTTGAAAAAGACACTTGAAGCCCCTGGCAGTCACAATAATTTTGGGGGAAAGCATGATGAATTTTAAAAGTTTGTCCTTGTTGTGCAGCAAAGTTCAAAAAATTGGTTTAAAGTAACTATAAATAAACAAGGGTAACCCTTTTTCTCTCTTTTACTTTTCTGCACCTCTACAGAAAAAGGATATACAAATATTTATAGTGCAAGGAAGAGAAAGAAGAGGAGTATAATGAACAGAAGAGTTAGATGTTGAAGAAGGGGTTTCGTTCCTGCTCTCCTTTGACCAAGTTTCCAGGGGAAAATAATGACCTGCCCCCCTCTCAAGTAAGTTAGGGATTTGTGAGTAGAGGGCAACAGTTTGTGTCCAGGAGGGGTTTCAAGAAATTATCAAAAGCCCAGAGTGCTCTCTATACCTCAGCAGGAAAAATAGGTAGGGGTAGTGAGGTATGTTCAAATTGGAGAAGGCTTGCTGTCCTCTTGAGATGGAAAGTAGATACATTTCCCTATGCCCCTTTAGAAGAATCAGAAATTAGCAAAGGGATAGAGGGAGCTCTGTACCCACTAGGATAATATTCAATAGAAAAGAGAAATTAAAAAAAAAATCAAATGAAAATCTTGAGTTTAGCGCTCATATTTTTGGCTGCTTTTCTATGGGAATCATTTTATCTCTGGAATGAAGATGCATTTTCCAGAGAATTTGCAGTTGCTTCTGCCTGGGGCCTTGTGGCAATATACATCTTGGATAACTTTCAAATGCCAAACCGCTTAAGTCCATGTCTCAGGTTATAATTCCTCAGGAGACACCCCCATCCTTTTTTATTTATTTTTTTGCTTATAGTTTAGGTCGAAATGATCAAATTTCCTCTTCATATTCTGCTGATAACTGCATTTTTCTATTCTTTAATTGAGTTTGCAGAATTTTAGGTGTCTTGAATTCATTTCCAGGGCCACAACTATTAATACAAATTGCTGTGCTCTGCAAGCCTAAAACCTTGTCTTCTAAGATGCTCTTAAAACTTAAGGCTTTTTCTCTTTCCTTTTCTTTTTCCTTTCCTTTCCTTTTCTCCTCTCCTTTCCTCTCCTCTCCCTCCCCTTCCCCTTCCCTCTCCTTCCCCCTCCCTTCTCCCTCCTCCCCTACTCCTCTCCCTCCCCCTTGCCCCTCTTCCTCCCACTTTCCCTCTCCTTCTACCAAGGTTAGAAAAGTCCTAGCAGCTACCACCATGACTTTCCTAACCACTTCTAACCCTGACTCCTGTATCCTCTTCAGTTTGACTCTTGGGGATTTCTCTTACTTTCCAGAGAGGTCAGTGTATTTAAAAGGATACATGCTATATTCTTTCTGAGAACTTAATAACAGAAGTTTTGTTAGAATATTTGCTATGCTGATATTTTAAAAAGCCTATTCCCTTATGTTGCCTCATTTGGAATGAGATCTTTATCACAGAAGAGGCAGCAGTTGAAGTGGAGACGGCTTATTCCATGAGACCTGTGTACTTCTTATTAAGCCTCCAGGGCCCACTGGATGGAACGTGGGAGAGTGTGGGCTATGATGTGGACCATTGACTACGGGGTGCAGTGATGTTCAGAGATGTACTTACTGGGTGCAATGGATGTGTCATGATGGTGGGGGGGAGTGTTGCGATGGGGGGAGTGGGGGGTGGGGGCGGTGGGGTTGATTGGGACCTCGTATTTTTTTAATGTAATTTGTAAAAATAAATAATTAAAAAAAAAAAAAAGAAAGTGGGGCTGGAGTCCTCTTCATTCCCTGTGATACTTCAGCACAGTCCTCTTCTACCTGCTGTTAAAATCCCTACTACTTAGAGGCTCTTTTATGGCCTGCCCCTGTCCTCAACTGACATTGTGCTTACTCACCCTCATTCATGAACGATGAAGCACCTCTTACAGCCCTCTCTTCTACCATACATACTACTCTTATCCTGGGTAAGTTAAATGGACCTATGAATATCTGATCCAACTCTCTGGCCTTATATTTCTTTGACCTTTCAATCTGTTGTTGTGGTGGTGGTGGTGATGGTGTGTTTCTTTTCTTGTCTTTTAAAAAATATATTTATTTATTTTTGCCATCTGGTTACATTCAAAATATTTAATCTAAATATGGACCACATTGTAAGCACAGATGTCACCTTGTTTGAAAGCTATTGTTTCGGAGTCTGTACATCAGTTTCAGTAAATATGATATGAATAAGTTAAAAGATTATCGCTGTGAAGGGAAAAGGTTTTATGGTGGATGTGTGGGAGTACTGTATATTGTATATACGAATTACTGTGATCTAAGACTCTTGTGAAGATAAGCTCAATAATTAGGAAAAAAGAAAAGAAAAAGATAGGATGTAGAATTTTTCCAAATCAATATGTACTCTAGATCTAACCTTTAAACTCATCGCTATATTCCATTTTACTAGTAAGGGAACCTGACATTATATTGGGCTTCGCTTTACAGGAAGTTTTGGATCATAGAGTGGTTCAACAATGGCGGTGGAGGAATACTGGTATGGGATGTTATACAGGGTTGACAGGGAGTTATACAGGGCATATGTCCAGGGTGCATGGTAATGTTTGGATATACTCATAGTGGAAACAATTAAAAACATCAGCTGGGGGGGTACTGGGTTCCTGGGTGGGGGCTCTGTCATGGTCCCTAGGGGAGCAGCGGCAGTCCCCCAGGTGCAACAGTAAGAACCAGGAAGAAATGAGGGTCCAACAGTGGGCTCCTGATACTAATGACTATGCTTGTGAGCCTATATGCCTGAAATAAGAACAAGGCTTAGAGCAGCATTGTGCCTGGGAGTTTCCTCCTGACAGCCGTCAAGTTACTCAAATGTGGCCAGTCTCGAAGCCAAACTCAGCATGTAGATGCAGTGCATTTCCCCCCAGTGTGGGACATGACACCCGGGGATGAGCCTCCCTGGCACCGAGGGATCACTACCAAATACCAGCTGAAGATGCAACTAGAAAATGACCTTGAATTAAAGGTTCAATGCGAATCAGCAGAATATCCCTGTCTACATATAATAACATGACTTTAAAATGCTGTTTGACCTAATGTAAGGGGGAAATGGAAAGGAGAAATGAGTTTATATGGCTATGAGTCTCTAAAAAAGAGTCTGAAGGTTGTCAGAAGGATTGCCCTTATGCACACCTGAACAGAGTCTCAGAGACAGATAAAGTAGATACAACCCCAGGTATTGGTTCTTTTGAGGGCTAAAGAGACCCACGGGTTCTATGGTCATGGCAGATGGGGTTCACTGCCATGTCAGTTGGCCCTTCTTTAGAGCCGGTGTTTCTGCGTGATGGAACTGGACTCAGATGGGATCTCTTTTCACAAGCCTTTCATGCTACTTTACTGGAATTGTAGTTGGTGTTGGGGTTTAAGATATATTTAGGGGATTTGAATCTCTGGGCTGACAATATGATAGCCACACCCTGAACCTCAACAGACTTCAACTCCTACACTCTGATTTATTGGACTTACCCCACTCAGCTAACATGAAGTTGAAGAATGTCAACCACCACACCATGGAGCCTAGAGTGCCTACATCTGAGAGCAGGAGGATTGCATCCAGTATCCATGTGGAATCTAAGCCCCCTCTTGACATAGATGTGCAATGGATACAACCAATCCAATGTCCTCAGAGAAAATGTGGCATTGGTGTGGGAAGGGTGGCCATGGTGGCTGCTGGGTGCGGGGAATGGGAGGAAGAGATGAGATGTGGAGGCATTTTCGGGACTTGGAGTTGTTCTGGGTGGTGCTTCAAGGACAACTACGGGACATTGTAGATCCCCTGGATGAAACGTGGGAGAGTATGGGCTATGATGTGGACCATTGACCATGAGGTGCAGTGGTGCCCAGGGATGTACTTACCAAATGCAATGGATGTGTCATGATGATGGGAGAGAGTGTTGCTGTGGGGGGAGTGGGGAGTGGGGGCGGTGGGGTAGAATGGGACTTCATATTTTTTGAATGTAATATTTTAAAAAAATGAAATAAAAAAATAAAAAAAAAAGATATTTAATCTGAAGTCAGATATTCAGGCATCTTACCTTTTGACCACAATCTCCTTTTGATTGTTACACCCAGTATGCCTGTTTCTTGACTATTCTAAACATTCAGTTCCTGGATTCTCTTCTCCTTAACTTTCACTTCCATCCTGATCACACTTCCTTCTCCATAAAGACTAGACTCTGCGGTTCATCAGTTAAACTGTTCTCTTATGAATTACTTCAGCATGCTTATTTCACATTTTTTCTTTTATGCCCAAATAGAAAGGTCCCAATCATGAAAGATCCAACTATGAAACTTTGAAAGTTGAGATTTGCTAAAGAAAATCACTTAGACTCATAAACTGATTCTTACATAATCTAGACTCAGTTGACATCTGATTCTTCAGCAATGCCAAAAAATCCATCATGGTTTCTCTAATAATCTATCTATGAATGTCTTTTCTAAACATCCCATGCTTTCTCCAAACCTCTGGAGAAATCAACTGCATTTTCTCATCATTCATCATCAGAATACATGCTGAAAACATCTACCACAAGTAAAACAGGAGCAAGTCATAAACTCCATGCTCTTAAACTTTTAAAATAGTAGGTCCCTGAACCCATCTCTTCACTTTTTCCTCAGGATATTCTTTAGGATCTAAATGCATAGACTAATTTTTATACCTATACTTTCCATCTCCCTCTCATTACTAGTTTCTTTTTTCAACAACAACCGTCACCACAAAACTTAACTTTCTCCTTTAACTCATATTCCCTTTAAATGTTGTCTTATCTTTTCGTCATTCCCTTTATAGCCAAATCTCTCAAAAAAGATATGTGTATGCACTTTGTGCCTTTACCAGTATATCACCATTCAGTTTTTGTCCCATTGCCATCTGGCTTCCAGCCCATTATTCCAGTGAAACTTTCTTTCCAAAATTGATAAGTGGCTTCTTTTGGCTACATTGTAGAACTTAACTCTGCAATGTAACTGCCAGTTTACTTGTTTGTATCCCAAACAGAAAAAAATCTCCTGAGACCAAGAACCATTTTCACCTTACTGTTGCTATAACCTAGCAGGTAGTTCCTGGTCCAAAGTAGGTGATCAGTAGATATTTCCTAATTGAACAGATGAATCTCATGAATACATGAAGCTGAAAGAACTAGAACTTTCTGAATTCTAAATCATGCTGAGACACTCATTCCCAAATCCCTGACACCACCAAATAAGGCACTCTTCTAACAAGAAACATCAGAAACACACTGAAATCCTGTATGACCTCATCCCATTTTAAATACAACTCATCACCTCCTACTTCTAGAAGCTGTATAAAACATAACAACCAAAATGGTTGTGTTTATGAATATTTGACCACATGTTCCTACTTATTAGTAGGATATTTTAGAATGTAGTTTTACTCTCTTTAGCCCTGAGATTTTCTTCTGTTAACCAGAAAGCATTTCCCCCCAGGAGATAATTAGGATTGGAAGTACAGTGCACAGCTGCACATAGCCACATAGTTTGTTACTTACTCTGCATGCATTCTTCCTCTCTCCTTCCCTGCTGGACTCTGCCAGTTCTTAGGCCATCTGCACTAGTGCTGCTAGATTAGTTTAACAAACCTGAATTACTCTGAAAGTTTTGCATTAAAATGTAAGCATTTATCTTAGCCTCAGGAGCCAACCTTCCTGTGTGATAAAAATATACTGGGATATAGAAAGGAAAGGGTTTTTAAAATTGCCTATTCAATCTTTTCTCAAGGGTCATTGACTGAATACTTTTTCCACCTAAGGTTGTCTGCTACATTTTCTATGTAATTTCAAAATATTCTATAGTAATGAATTATGTGCAATAAATTCAAAATGAAAAATGGAAACATTCTGATAAAAAATAATAAGAAAATGGAAGCGAAGCTCAAGCCATTGAGCTTCTGCCTACCATATGCAAGGTCCCAGGGTCAGTTCCTAGTGCCTCCTGGAGAAGATGAGCAAGACAGTGAGCTGGTGTGACCGGCAGGTGCAGCAAGCTGACTCAACAAGATGACGCAACAAAGGAGACACAAAGAGGAAAGACAATGAAAGACACGACAAAAGCAGGCAGCTGAGGTGGCTCAAGTGATTGAGCGCCTCTCTCCTACATGGGAGGTCCCAGTTTTGGTTCCTGGTGCCTCCTAAAGAGAAGACGAGCAGACCCAGAGAACACATAGCAAATGGACACAGAGAGCAAATAGCCAGTGCCAACAATGTGGGAATGGGGAATAAATATATAAAATCTTAAAAAAAAAATGGAAATCTAGTTCTTGATATCTCCAAAATAATTTGATAATAAAATATTTCTAATAAATAAGCAGGAAAAGCAAACCTTAAATAAAATGTTATCTTTGACTAACTAATACTCATTTAATTCCTAACTTTAAAAAGTATCTTGTCTGTTCTATGACTAAACTTCTCCTTGATTTTATGTATATGTGTAACTTAGGTTGGCATCTTAAATAAACTGAATAAAGCATTGATTGAATTGAAATATTAATTTCTACAGATATGCAATATTTAAATATTTTAATAGTTTGTAGTTGGTATTGTGCTTAGAGATCATTACACATGTACACACACTCTCATTTTAAACATAGCAGTCATAAGCCTGGAAGAGGTTTCTGTACAATCACTCATTCATTTATTCTTCATTTATTCTTATATGTGCCCCCTCTGTGATGTGCCCTGCTCTGTGTGCTGAGATTCCTGAAGCAGTAAAATAAGGGTTCTGCCCTTCAAATGGAAAGCTAACCAAACAAATACAGTGCAATATGTGCTTAGGAAGGTGTGTCTAAAACAATCTGGGTTATAACAGAACTAGTAAAAACTTGACTGGAGAATTCAGAGAAAGCGTCACACATAGCATGATGTCTTAGTCGTTGACATCAACTCACCTCCCCTTCCTGGTTATTCTTCATGGTATAAACAATAAAATTTTTAGAACCTCTTACACATTCCCTGCATTTGACCTTGGTATCCTATTGCATTGAGGGTTCTGTATGTATGTGGTTTTTTTATGTTAGGGAGCATGTATCAGAAATACTTCTTGTTTCTGGAATCACTGTCAGCCTTATTGAGCCATAATGTTTAGTGATAACATGTCTCTACAGTGAAATAAAACCACCAACTGGAAGTTTTGTTATGGGTCATGTAATACCACAGACATATTTAGTTTACCTTTATATCACCTAAAATAAGATAAAATATCCAACTTCAATGTTTCTACATAAGCTTGCATTTCCAGTTCACTGTAAACTCTTATTTCCCCCTGCTCACTACCAGTCTGCTTCACTTGGGATATTTGCCTGCCCATCTGTCATTTTAATTTATGATCTCCAAAATAAATTTACCACCATCATGTATCAGTCTACAAGCATAAGTCAATAAAAGAAAAGAAAGGAAAAGTAAAAATAAAAAGATAGTACTGTCTAGTTGTTTTTGTGAGGTCCTTTTCAAACAGTTCTTTCTTTCTTGTAGTTGTCTTGCAATGGACAGAAAATAACTCATTAAATTTGCTATGGTGTAAATGGGCACAAAATATTTTTAGCCAAAATATTTTCATGCATGATTTTTGGTAATTATATATTTTGGTACAGTAATGTTCAATTTATCTTGGTAACAACCATCAGGCAAACTCAACAATTTAATCCACAGTCACAAATTCAAAAGTAATAGAAAGAGTCATTTAAATTTTAATGAAAACACTTATCAAAAAGTCCATGTACTTTAATTCCCCTGGGAGGCTTAGAGCCTGACTTTGTCATGCTCTATTAGTAACCTATTGCTGTACAGGAATATTACTATAAACTTAGAGGCTTAAAACGACACACATTTATTAACTCACAGCTCTGTGGGTCAGGAATCTATGCACAGCTTAACCTGATCCTCCATTTCTATGTCTTTCACAAGGCCATGGCTGAGGGTCCTCTGAGGCTAGTCTGGGGAAAGATCTACTTTTAATCTCAGGTGATTATTGTCAGGATTCATTTCCTTGTGGACTTTTCAAGAGTTAAGTTTCTTGCTAATTGTTGGTATAAGATTTATCAAGTAATCCAATCAAAGGCCCTTGAACTGAACCCAATGCAATCAAAGGGTATCATACCCACAGGAATAGACTAGCTCAAAGCATAATCTTTTGCTTTTTGGGAGTCACAAAATTCAAACTATCACACTTCTTTTTCTAGATCTCAATATTATAAATTCTTAGAGTCTTTGTAGTTCTCTAATGCTTTAAACCAGACTTTTGTTTGTATGTTTACATTTTGTCAAGTTTTCTAGTTGGTCAAGGTAGGGAGATTGTTGAGAAAGAATTTCATAAATCACTCCAGGAAACTGAAATCCAGACCTGGCAGTTTCAGCCAAATACTGTAAATGTCCCTATATAAAATTATCAGTAAACCTATATATATATATATATATATATATATATATATAAAATGTGTGTATGTATATATATACACACATTAGACTCCAATCCTTTTGCATGTGAAAATAAGAAGTGGGTTGGAAATGGGTTTGAACTTTGGAATACTGCTTGAAAGAAATGAATGCACTCACAAGATTTTCATTTGATGATAATTTAATCTACATTTAGCATGGTGGCCAAATATACACAACATATATTACCACATTTAATCTAAAATAATACTTGCAAGGTAGAAATTGTCATCTCTCTTTTACAGATGAGGAAACATTCAAACAGAATAATTTGGGTCAGAAATTGAACCTATTTCTTTTTGATGACAGACTATATATGGAAAGTATCTTGCAAAAAATATATATATTCCTAATTTACCACTATACATTCTTTTTATTCTGAAACAATTCCAGGGAAATATGTAACATATGTTAGAAAGGTTTTTTTTTGTAATATGCTTTCATAAATTTCATTTCAATAGTTGTAATTCTTAAAATGATGCACATTCTTTTTCTGAAAATTTTATTTATGTAGAACAGCAAAATTCTAATAATCCAAGTAACTGAAGAAAACACCTGTGTTAATAATATTTACACAAAATGCAGTTTTGTGACATAAACTTCAGTACTCATTTACAAAAATATCTTATAAAATAATTCTATTGTAACTTTCCCATGGCACTCTAAATGCCAATGTAAATGTAGTATTTTTACTTGTTTACAAAACTTGGCTTTTGCAAAGCGATAAGTTTTCAATTGTTATATAAATCACATCTGCTCTGGAGAGATTTCCAAAAATATATAGCCAACTACATGTGATGTAATTCTATGATTCATAAACACTAGCATTTACCAGGATTAAATCTCATTTTTCATTGAGGCATTAAAGATAAATTATACCTAACAAATATTATGGTGGCTTAGGACTAAATTAATTTTAATTAGCTTTGTTATGTGCCAAGTCATCATCATTAAATAAGAAATATTACCCACTGTTTAAAGGTCCAGAGAGCTACCAGATGTTTTAAAATTTTTGTATGAATTTAACATATTTAGCTATTATTATTAGGCTCTTGTTGCATGGATGAGCATATAGCATACTAACAGTACGTAGTTGACTACGTTCCTCATTGATTATCCTTTTGAACTTAACACCCATGATATACCGCAGGAAAAAAGCCAACTTCAGCAAAGTAATAATAACTTTTATATAACACTTTTTATATAACACTTCATAAAGTGTTTCTCTGTACATATTCTATTTAATCATCAGGAAAATTTTAAAACATAGGTATTGTTATTTTAGTTCTAAAATTGAAGAAATTGAGGCTCAGAGAAGTTCAACCTGTTGCCCAAGGTTATAGAATTCATAAGTCTGAAGTGAAGAGTGAGGATGCGTGTGTAATAGAGAATAGAAAGTAAAGTGCATGATATAAAATGTATTAGACATAGTGAATAAAAATAGAAGGTGTTAATGCAGTGTATGCAGAGGAATATAGAAAGGTCAGAAAAATCACTGTGGAAAATCAGGTTAAGTAATAGTGAGGGAACTCAGAGTGCTTGCATTCTTATAACCAAGAGTCAGATGAGCCAAAAGGACATTTGGAGCCTAAGCAATAGAGCTGAGTCTCTGTTTTCCAGGGCCTTCCATGACTTCAGTTCCAGTGGAAGCCTAATCTGTAAAACTCAGTAATCCTAATAATCTTAAAATTTGTGGGTGAAGATATTGTATTTCATACCCTTATTTTTTATTTATTATTCACTATTTATTGAGTTCCCACGGTGGACACTGTTCTAGATGATAGGGATATGGCAATGAATAAAACTGACAAAAATCCCTGCTCAATGGAGCTTACATTTGAATGGAAGAAGACAGATAATAAGCTTAATAATTAAATTGTGTTATATATAAAGATTAGTATCGAGTATGGGGGTAAAGTAGAGCAGGGAAATGGGGGTGGGGTGTGAGTAGCTGGGTGACACAGTTTTAAATAGTTTAAGTAGGCTTCACTGAGAAGGCTAACTCCTGAAAGAAGTGAGAGACTGAGCCATTTTGATGGCTGGGGAAGAGCATTCTTGGCTGAGTATAAAGCCCCGAGGAAGTATGCTTGATGTGTTCAAAGGATAACGGGAAGTCCAGGGTAGAGCAGAGAGGAGGGGAAAGGATAGCTTATGAGTTAGAGATGTCATTGGGCAGCCAGGGAGGTTGGGCCTCCCCCACATACTGAGTGAAGTGGTGAGCCATTGGCAGGTTTTGCTGAGGTTAGTAGCATGATCTAAATTGTAACCTAACAGTGCCACAGATGCTGATGTTTGACAATCGAATACAGGGAAGTAAGGGTAGAAAGCGGGGATAACTATTATAAGGCATTGGCAATTATCCACACTTGGGATGCTGATGGCTTGGATGAGGGTGGCTACAACGCAGTTCATGCAAATTGATCACATTGTACATATTTTATGATGGTAGAGCAATAAGATGGATTTGGAGATTATTATTTCTTGAAAATTTGGCTCTTAATTGAGGTGCATAATTTTTAAGGATGGTTGCATATTTTATTTCAATTTCTGTGTCAGATGGTGGTGTCAGGGGTAATTTGTGACCTTGTGAGTTATGCATTTGGGGCTTTCCAAAGATAAGTAGAAAGCTGGTTGGGAGAGATTGCTGAGGACCCACTAGGATGTGAATAAGGGTATCCAGCCCTCAGGGCTTGGAAGTCTATCAATTTCCTGATGATTATGAGCAGCATGTTTATAAAAAAACAGAAAGAGGAATATATAAGAGTAGTCCTTAGATAAAATGGATTATGAATTATGAGGCCAAAACCTCTTATGCCTACTGCAAATTATTCATGAATATTATTTCAGTTTTATAATTTTTAAGTATGATTATGCATTATATTGCTTAGGATGACCAAACACAGGTACTGAAAAAGACTAATCAAATTACACTTTACAGATATTGGTGTTGTGGAAGTAGTAAATGATAAAAGTGAAGGTTGTAAGTTTGTATTTTCCCCAAAAGGAGCTTCCTTTCCATTTCTGTATCTTAGGGAATAATAACAATTAAAAAAATTTAATAAAGGAGAGACTTATAAAAATCTCCACTTACTCTCCTAGATTATCATGAAAAATGGGACTGGAAATGCCAGGGTTTTCCCCTAATGCTTTGCATGTTGAGGGTTTTGTGGCAGCCTCCAAATCAGTGTTTTTTCCTTAGGTGCCAACTGGGAAGCAGAGAATTCTAGAAATTAAATGGATCTTCGAAATCCTCTAAGGTGCTTGACCTCTTTGACCCTCAGTCTCCTCCTCTGCAAAATGGTAAAAACAATTGTTTAGTTGTGACAGTAAAATGGAATATCGGCTGCATTGAGAGTAATAGGTAGTTGCGGAATATAATCAGTTTGGACATAATCAGTATACTACTGACTGCCAGGGAAAACTTCTGAGGCTGAGAGAGGAGATGATATGCATAAGATTTCATAGCTAACCATTTCAGAACTAGGACTAATTTTCTTGCTTCTGTCCTGGTCCACTCTAATAGGAAACATTTACTCCTAGAATAAAAAATACAAATTTTTATTACTGACTAGAAAATTTAAAAGAATGTACATGGCAAGTGTTTTAAAGGGTGGCTTATCTAGTGAACGATGTTGGAAATCTAACTTGGCTGAGCATGTTGGAAAAGAGAACAAATGGTTGAATTTTTTAAGCATTTGGAAAGAGTGCAACTCACTGCAATGAGAAAAAACAAAGAACTTAGTCTCTTTACAAGGCATTTTGTAAAACACTGAAATACCTCAGCTAAGGAAAAGTGGATGCCAAAGGAAGGAGTAGAGGTGTCTAGCCGAGGAAGGACCAAGAGGAAATCAAATGACTGACATTAGTGAAGTCACAACCAAAACCACAGGTATCCTGAGGTCTTCCTTCATTACCTGGCCGCCAACACGGAGCAGCATATCTAAGGCCACCAAGAGGCAATGGGAAGAGATCAGGTTCCACAGCACTCAGAGCTTTAGGAAGAACTTGAATGGTTCCAAAGATATTGGATGAGTCATTCTGAGTCTCTGTAGGAGGATGGAAAAGTTTATCCTGGGTGAGAGGAAGAAGTCTTGATCCTATATTGATTCTGCAGTGAACAATGGAAAGACATAGATTTCTTAAATTTTCAGTATGGAAAAAGCATATTTCATGCATAGAACTGTAGTTAAAGTTGATAGACCATTAATTAAGTCACAGGAAAAAAGCCTTTCTTTTTTGTAACTAGATAGTTTGGATGCACTGATAATTTGTAATCCCATTTGGAACCTGAAGTAGAGAAATCACGTTAAAAGGAGAACTATGTTTCCAAAGTCAATGATTAAAGTTAGAACTTTGCTGCTGCAGTAACATACAGAGATCAGAATAATACAAAGTTCTGAAATCCATTTCCAGAGACAACAGAGATCAGGAAAGATGACTTAAACTTTAAAATATTAGAATTAATTTAGTCCATAAAATATGTGTACTGTTGACTTCTCAGCAATATTAACAACACTTTCTCTTTTCCTGGTATTTTTATTTGCAACTCACGAGTTATAGTAGAAAACTCTTTTCTTGGCCATTACATATTCACAAGTGTGCTGGCTGCCTACACCACACTCAGCTGTGGTGCTGCCTGGTCACGAGGAAGAGCCCAGGCTTGTCAGAAGGAAAGGGGACTGCACTTCTCATTCGTCCCAGCTTTTTTTCAGCCTTCTATTCTTACTGCTAGGGGCCAACCCTATTTCATCTTTTAAGTTTCCAATTGACAGTCCAATAATTGAATCAATCGATCTTACTGCCCTTAAAGTGTCTTGATCAGTTTTCAAAGTTACTGCTCCCAGGCTCTAAAACAAGCCCACTAGGACCCCCATATTGCGCTCTCTTGACTTGTTTTATTCTGTTTAGAAAGTTCCTGTTTTGACTCTGAGACCAACCTTTGAAGTGTTGCATATTTCGACACCTGGTACATAGTGGAATCATGATAAACTTTGGGGAAAGGGTTGTATAAAATGCACAGATTTTAGACAGGCTGAATTTATTTCCAATAGGTAGTAAAGGGAGGTAAAATAGGTAAGGTGAGACGGACTGGAAAAGGAAGTTGGAAAACAAAGAATGGAGGCAGAAGGGAGTTCTAAATCAAACTAGTTACCTGGAGGCATAGATTTTAATTCTCAGATCATAGGAACTCTGGACACAGACTGGGAGGAAAAAACCCCTGATTTCTCTCCAAAGGGGCACAGGGGATTTCCCACTGAGTAAGTGAAATAGAGAACAATAAAATAAAATAACTGAGGGAGCCAGCTGACAAGACACTGAAAATACTTACTTTTAAGTTTCAATTGCTGTTACAACACATCTTTAAGAGATAAAATAAAAGTTCTGTAAAGATTAAGAAAATGTTTTCCTCTATTTTGTCATTTAATCAAATAGTCTAAAGGAGGGAAGTCATTCTATATCATTGCAGCTCGTATTTTAAAAAATCAATAAAATACAAATATAGGATGCAGATGAAAGCTTGGTTATTGCTGGAAGGATTGAATCATGTATGCTGTGTTTATTAAAACTACTCCTGTCAACATAGGCTTTGTACAAATTATTGAATATGCATCATGTTAGATTGGGAAGAGTTGCTTATGTCATTATAAGATATGTAAACTCCAGCTTTTAAGCATTCAAGGAGCTATCTAAGAAAACACATGAAGAAATGGTCAACATCACTAATGATTAGGGAAATACAAATCAAAACTACAATGAGATACCATTTCACACCTACCAGAATGACAACTATTAAAAAAAGTAGAGAGAAGTACAAGTGTCTGAGAGGATGTGGAGAGGTAGGAACAATTATTCACTTTTGGTAGGTATGCAGAATGGTACAGCCACTGTGGAGGTCTATTTGGCAGTTCCTAAGGAAGTTGAATATAGATTTGCCACATGACCCTGTGATACCACTACTCAGAGGAACTGAGAGCAGTGACAAGAACAGATATCTGCACTCCAATGTACATAGTGACATTATTCACGATTGCCAGAAGTTGGAAACAATCCAGGTGTCCATCAACAGAGGAATGGATAAACAAACTGTGATTTAGTCATATGATGGAATATTATGCAGCTGTAAGATGAAATGAAGTCATAAAGCATATGACAACATGGGTGAATCTGGAGGACATTACGTTGAGCGAAGCAAGATGACACAAGAGGACAAATACTGTGTGATTGCATTACTATGAACCAAATATATTGTGTAACATATTATATGATTCAAAAAAATTATAGGTATCCAGTATATTTAATTAGAAATCTATGTTTTTAGTCAATTGTGTTTTCTTTTTAGTTTTAAATTGTTTATATTTTCAATTATTAAATGTACAAAATAAAGTTTTTTAAAAAGGAGTTATCTAGGGGATTAAAGTGGAATACTATTAGAATATCTTCTATTTATTTATTTATTTATTGTATGTTTTACAAAAGATAACTTCAGCGATAGTATAGAGAATTATGTGACCTAGGGATGGTGGAACTTTGGAGAATAAAAAACAGTTTGCTGTAATTTTGGAACTGAATGAACCTAGGTTCAAACACTGCTTCAGCATTTAATTCCTCTAGGAACTATCTGACTAGAACATTTTTCAATGAAAGTCAAGAATGTTGTTGAATTGTTGATATCCACTTTGGTGTTTCAAATAATCACCATCCTTTCATTTTTTCTATCCAGATATTTTCTATTATGGCTTTTTGGCAAAAATATTTGAGGATGAACTGATTATCAGTAGATTAAATGTCTTCAATTTTCTCAGTGGTTTATATTGAGCATTGTCTCTGTATTACCTGAATTTCTAATCATTATAACAGATTCTTGAATGTTAGATGTTTTTGTTAAATGTCAGACCATGCCTATTTCATCAACTTTATTTTCTAAATATATAATGTTATCTTCATTTCCACAATTGGTGTTATGAAGCTAATATTCTGTGGCAGAATTCTTAGACCTGACTGCAGATTTGAGTTGACTGGAAACTTGAATATATGGCTTGTCCTCATCCCAGAACAATTAAATCAGAATATTTTTGTATGGGGTGTAGGCAATTAGTTTTAAAATGTTCCCCCTTTTACTGATATAAATCTAGAATTGAGAATCACTGTTCTATACTTCTCTATTTTCCAAATGGACTTGTTATAAATGGAAAGGAAAAGATGCTTTGACTGTCTTTGTGTAGCTTGTCTGGATTTTCCATAAGCATGGTTCTTTGAATGAAAACAATGTATAAGAAACCTAGGTTCTCTTTTTTTAATTAATTAATTAATTAATTTCTCTCTTATCCACCCCCACCTGGCCTTATTGTTTGTGCTCACTGTCTGCTCTCTGTGTCTGTTCCTTGTGTGCTTGTCTTCTTTTTGGGAGGCACCAGGAACTGAACCTAGGACCTTCCATGTGGGAGGGAGGCACCCAGTTGCTTAAGCCACCTCCACTCCATCTGTTGTGTCTCTCATTATGTTTCTTCATTGTGTCTCTTCTTTGAGCCATCTTGTTGCATCAGCTCACCACATCAGCCCATCATGTTAGCTTGCTATCTTCTTGTCTTCTTTGGAGGCACCGGGAACTGAACCTGTGATTCAGTTGAACCTGAACCTCCCATGTGGTAGTAGGTACTCAACTCCTTGAGTCACATCTGCTTCTTCCAGGTTCTCTTTTACCATTTTAAAATTTAAAAAGAGTTTTCAAAATTAATCCTAGAATAGTCATTAAATAACTTGATGTGTAAATAGATTATGTGCTGTAGGAAAAATGCAATGCTTTACGAGCTCCTCCATACTAACAAGGAAATCCTGCAAGGAATGCTTTGGGAGAGAGCTCTTTTTTGCTCTTAATTTTCCTCATGTCTTTCACCTCAAATCACTAAAATGTAATATATTTAAGCTCAGTTAAAACAGCTGGCTTGCTATGC
Organism: Dasypus novemcinctus; assembly: GCF_030445035.2. Taxonomy (NCBI): domain Eukaryota; kingdom Metazoa; phylum Chordata; class Mammalia; order Cingulata; family Dasypodidae; genus Dasypus; species Dasypus novemcinctus. The sequence goes on from NC_080683.1 coordinate 20,650,005, forward strand.
AAATATAGTTTCAATACAAGTCCGTTAAACAAATTTTCCAAACAACTCTCCTTCCCTAGTCTGCTTTTATATAGAAATTTGACTTTGGATAATCCTAACCTACTTTAACTCTTCTGATTTGGAAATAAAATGTCTTAGAGCTGGTCCATGACTGCATATTACAATAACTTGGGGTGACTTGCTTCAAATAGTCCTTAAGAGCAATTTAAAAATGACTTTGATTGTTCTTTCCAAGAGAGGAGACTTCATATTGCCCTTCCAGTATTCATAAGAGGAAAGGCAGTATTTGCTATTTCTAGCTTACTCTCTCTCCCCTGCTTCTCTTAGAACCTTATGACAATCAAAAGGTTATCATAAAAATAACAGTCCTACTATATTATCAGTCTGATGACACAAACTGCATAAAACTTTTACACTTACTTTTCCCTCTGCCTGATAAACTTTAAATTTCAACTATATGTCCTGTAAAATCAGAGGTATCCTTTAACTTCTTGTAGCCCTTTTATACAGGATCTGCTATTTGGCTAAAAAAATATTTTTTTCACTTTTATATGAAACATAGAAAAGGTTTTAAACTTGAATGCATTCATTTGACAAAATTATATGGACTAAATTATTCTATGATCCTGTATTAGGCGCCATAGGCTATAAATAAATATATTATTTAACATAAAAGCTTGAAAAAAAGAAAAAAGATGTTTTAAGGCAAAGAATTATATAGCAAATAAGAGATACAGGGCATATGGACAAGAGAAATTAAAGGAGAATAATAGAATGGTTAGGGTTGAGTTATAAGTTAATACTTAAGACATGAGAATATGCAAGAAAGATTCTTCACAAGAAACCCAGCGGAGGCCCAAACCTCCTTCAAACATAAATGTGTTTTTAATAGTCTCCTAAACTGAATAATTTTGATTTATAATTCTTCATTGGGAAAGAAACTATGTTCCCTTTGTCACACTCATAGAAGAGACTGGAGTCAATTCAAATCTCATTTGTATATCTCATACCTGGTATAGACAAAGTTACTCTGAGAAAATTAAATACATACCTTTACAAAAAATACAAAATAAATATAATGCTTGCCATTTTAGCCAAGGAAACACAAGCCATAGCAGAAAGTAGAGTTACATGTTCCAGATGGTGATGAATCAGTAGTGGAGCCCCTGAGGTCTAATTGCACAACTTTCTTAGATAAATGTACAGCAGTAATTGTGCATTATAAGTGTTTTCTCCTAATTATTTCTCCCAGGAATATTAATAAAAACAAAAGCATATTATAAAACAAACCTTGCTTTGAATTTAAAAATTCTTCAATTATGGCTAATATATATTTTGACTGTTTATTTGGAATGTTGAAACAGAACTACTCAATAAAGGGAAAAATTATGTAGCCTTAGAATTCTACATTGTAATGTTGGAAATTTTTTATCATTAGTTGTGGCATATTAAATAGGTTATCCAATTGAGGGAAGAATATAATGCTTTATAAGCTTTGAAAATGAAATATATTGTATTTTATACAATACTAGAATAAAAGAATTATGCTTATATCAAAAGCTGTAATGAGAGTCCCTTTGTATTACTTATTTTTGCTGCCAAAATATAATTATGAGACATTTTAACTTTTTACACAAACACCAATATTGAAATGAAAGGACCTTTAAACCCTAATAAATCTTCCAAATTCTGCACCATTTTCTTATTTCTCACCTCTTGTTTCAGTAGAGGAATTTTCTCTCCTCCTATTTAAAGTTCAACACTTCTGACTGGGCACGAGGTAGATACTCAGTGCACATTAGTTGGATAGTTGAATGATTAAGTAAAAGAATAAATGAATGCCCTGTTTCATTCTTAAGAAAGGTATATTATCACTTAACCTATATCTCTTTATAAGCCCACCTTTCTATTTCTTCTGCTTCTCTTCCGTTAGCATTTAAATTCACTCATGTCTTTAAGGTTTTAAAAGAGGTAAAGTAAACAAATAGTCAAAAACCCTATTCTATTTATTTCTGTATTTACAGCTCTCTTTCCTCACCAAAAAATAATAAAAATTCTCAAGCATGTCCTAACTCACTGATTCCATATCCTTATATTTGACTCAGTCCTCAAATTACACCAGTATGATTCCTGTTTTCAATTGTCCCTTTGAAGGCATTCTTCCAAAAGTCAGCAGTGATCTCCAGATAGCCAAATTAAAGGCTCCTTTTCATTTGTCATTATATTTAATCATTCTGTAGTATTTGGCATCAATGATTCATTACAAAAGTTTTCCACGATACCACATTCTACTGACTCTACATCTCTTTGGCTGCTCCTTTCCAGCATCTTCTATTTACTCAAAACCGATAAATATTGGAAATCCTAGATCCCTTTCTTCTCATTGCTACTATTTCTCTAGGTGTGATTTCTCAGCCTTGGCACTATGGACATTTTGGATTGGATAATTTTTGTGTAGGGAGAATTGTCCTGTGTGTTACAGGATGTTTAGCAGCATCCTGGCCTCTACTCACTTTATTATGACAACCAAAATTATCTCTTACATTGCCAAATGTCCCCTCAGGGGCAAAATCAGCCGCATTGTAGAACCACTGCTCCAGGAGATTTCCTTCTAGTTCATGTTTCTCTTACCATTCTACAGGCTGAATGCCTCCAAGTATATATCCTTCCTTGGCCACTGATTTTAAATCTCCAGCTAGTTTTTCAACTACCAATTCAGTATTTTCACTGGTAGGCTTCATCCAGTCACATATTAAAAATAATTATCCAAAAGGCTCTAAGGTAAGGTAATTATACCCCACTGTCAACCTGCCCCTTCTCCATTTTTGAGTCTCATTAAATGGACCTGTCCAGGTACTCTGCCAGAAATAGTGTGTTAAACACCCTGTGAAAAATCAGTCACTGTTGATTGCAACTCTAAAATATCTCTCAAATCCAACCAGTTCTCTCCACCTCCAGACAACCACGTGATATAGCTTCAAGGAATAGGAATGAAGAAAACCCCCTCAGACACTCTTCTGCCTTTTTCTTCCATTCTCCACACTGAAGTCAAAATTTATCTTTTAAAAACCAAACCAAAACAAGTTTATTCTCTTGCCAAAATTTTTTAAATTTTTTTTATTTTTATTTTATTTTTTAAATTTTATTTTATTTATTCATTTTTAAAAAAATATTACATTAAAAAAATATGAGGTCCCCATTCACCCCCACTACCCCCACCCCACCACTACCCCCACAATAATACTTGCCCCCATCATCATGACACATCCATTGCATCTGGTGAGTACATCTCTGGGCATCGCTGCACCCCATGGCCTGTGGTCCACACCATAGCCCACACTCTCCCACGTTCCATCCAGTGGGCCATGGGAGCACATATAATGTCCAGCAATTGTCCCTACAGCACCACTCAGGACAACTCCAAGTCCTGAAAATGCCTCCACATCTCATCTCTTTCTCCCATTCCCCGCACTCAGCAGCCACCATGGCCACTTTTTCCACACCAATGCCACATTTTCTCGATTATTAACCACAATAGTTCATGAATAGAATATCATTAAGTCCACTCTAATCCTTACTGTATTCCTCCTTCCTGTGGACCTTGGCTTGGTTGTGTCCATTCCACTTCTATGTTAAGAGGGGGCTTAGATTCCACATGGATACTGGCTGCAATCCTTCTGCTTTCAGTTGTAGGCACTCTAGGCTCCATGGTGTGGTGGTTGACATTCTTCAACTCCATGTTAGCTGAGTGGGGTAAGTCCAATAAATCAGAGTGTAGGAGCTGAAGTCTGTTGAGGCTCAGGGCCTGGCTATCATATTGTCAGTCCAGAGATTCAAATCCCCTAGATATATCTTAAACCCCAGCACCAACTACAATTCCAGTAAAGTAGCATGAAAGGCTTGTGAAAAGAAATCACATCTGAGTCCAGCTCCATCACGCAGAAACACCAGCTCCAAAGAAGGACCAACTGACATGGCAGTGAACTCCATCTGCCATGACCATAGAACCTGTGGGTCTCTTTAGCCCTCAAAAGAACCAATATCTGGGGTTGTATCTACTTTATCTTCTAAAATTTATTCTTAGTTTTCTAATTGCCTTTACAATGAATAACAAACATTTTCGTGGCATTCAAAGTCTGAGAGTTTGGTCCCTGTCTACCTCTCATTCTCATTTCACTCACTCTCCTTACTCCTTCTTTTCAGCTTTATTGTCCTTCTGTCCAGAATGTGCTGTGTTCTTTCTTGACTCAGGGATATTGTCTAGAATGTTATTATTCTACTCCCATGTTTTATTAAGTAATGAGCCCAAGGAAGTGAGTAGTCCACCTGTGTGTTAGGTAGACTAATGCACAGTTCCTAAGCTCTGAAGATAAAATGGCAAAGAGGAATTAAGTTTGTAGATGGACCTAAGGTTGCTTTCCACTGATTTTAGATAAGGAGAGTTTCCTGGATTATCCAGGTGGCCCTGATGTAATCATAAGGTACACCAGAAGTAGAAGAGGGAGTCAGAAGAGATTGGAGAGGACTCAAACTACCATTGTTCATTTTGAGAATGAAAGACAGCTACAAGCCAGGGAATATGCAAAGTTTCTAAAGATGGAAAAAGCAAAGAAATTAATTCTCCCCTAGAGCCTCCAGAAAGAACAAAGCCTTCACTTAACACCCTGATCTTAGCCAGTGAGATTTGGACAAGACTTCTGATCTACAGAATGGTAAGATAATACATTTATATTGTTTAATCCACTAAATTTGTGGTAATTTGTTATCCAGGAATAATGAACTGATAAAACCTATTACTTACCTCCATCTTAATCCTTATTCATTCTTTACAATCTCCCTTATCTCAGACTTTTATATATATATTCAATCACCTCTGCTTTTCTAGACTGGTCAGATGAAAACCAAGTTGTTCATGTCTACTGTTGCTTCAATAGATGCTGTGCACTTGGTAAATAATTGTGAAATGGAGGAATGAACAGTTTGGGTTAAAGTCTAATTTTGTCACTACATTGTATCACATACATTTTGTGTCATGTATTTCACTGTCCTAAGGGAAAAAAAATACATGCCTTGCCTTTCTTTTACTGCTTTTTTGAAATCATGTGAAATGAAGCATGTGAAGTCTTTGAAAATATTAAAGCAGGATATAAAAAAGATGAAATTATTTTTCATGTGTTACAAAGAAAAGAGTTAAATTAATATATTTAATGAGGAGGCACCGAATTAATACTTGAATTAATTATAAAAAATTGGTTGAACACCGATCTTCAGAGTGGGAGATAGGGGTGAAAGGGCAAAAATAATATTTATTAGTAATAACTAAAGATATATTGGTAAATGGATAGTATCTTGGGGAAATATAGTGATAGAAATCATAGAAAACTCTAGATTAGTGACAGGAAACTACTTTACCTGAAGCCCATGTAATTCCTTTTATGTTCTGTCATTCTAGTTTGCACAAAATATGTAAATAATCTAAGTTTATCTTTTGTAGTTGGTTCCCCAATTAGTTGAGCCAACTCTTTGAAATTTGGTCCTCTTCCATTTTCTGTAAAAAAGATTTTGAGCCTTCTTCAAAATGATTTTGTAGAACATGATTGTCTTTTTTCAGATGGGTTTTCAATTCAGGGGAATGTTAAGACAATCTTGGTGTGTATTATTTTAATAGAAATAATTCTGTTAAACCAGATCCTGGAGAAATGAAAAGGCAAAAAGAGAATGCTAAGGAGTCACTGAAACAATAACTACAGATAGCTGCTGTGACCCCTAGATCTGACAGAACAGAGATAAATGACTGGAAATATTAAAACTTGGATGCTTGGTAAAGCCTAATGGAGCTAAAATTCATTTATGCCCAATGGAGTCGTGTAGTGATTTTTTTTTGGGGGGGGGGCAAAATAGATCCCATCATTTATGGTGAATCACCTGTGTGTTCAAAATTATCCTGGAATGTCCTACAGGAAGGTGCCTTGTTAGAGATGAATTACCGTATCTCTAATCCACACACTGGTTGTTTCCTTCCTCATGTGAACCAATGTTTCTTCAGTTAAACAGCAGAAGAAGGAGGGGGCATGTATTTAGAGGTCTTGAGATATTTAAAAACTATTTATTTAAACTCTGAAATTACAGTCTATATGCCAAGATGAACAGAAGAGGTATGTAGAGAACTATAGTTGGATTTACATAATTTAAGTGAGCATCTGATTTCTCTGTAGTGTCCATGAAATCCGTAAACCAAGTAGTTTCTTTAAAATCATTTACGCTAATGTTTGAATTTCTAGTGGTCCAAAATGTCCCAGGTATTTGCCATCCTTAAGAGAATTCTTGACCTGGGACAATCCAGAACCTCTGACAGCTCTGAGCCACCTGTACTTCCCCCATGTTCAGTGATCTGTCATTACAAAAGAATTAAACAATAGCTCAGAGTAAACTTCAGCTTCCCTTGTTCCTGCTATAGTGTTCTCATAGCAGGCTCTCTAGTTATTGGTCATCAAGTGCAGAAAGGTAGAAGTCTGCTCTCAGGACCCCTGAGCCAGGAACATGACTTGTGGAACTTTTCATTAGGCAGAACATAAACACACACACACACACACACACACACACACACCCCTGGAACATCTTTAACCACCGTCTGTTTTTCATAGGGCTCCACAGGCTTTAGGAGAAGCACAGGGCACCAAGTAATTTCACCTCTTAAGGGAAGTATGTTCTGGAAAATGCAAAGGTGCAGAGAAACTGCAAGCATTGCCTGCCTACACTGAAGTTTTCCATAGCCACTATGTGGGGAAATCTTGCAGCAGTTATTATTTTGCCTTGTCCACACTAAAGTCACATGACAGTGTAAATGGTATTTCAGTGAAATGTTGTGATTCAGTGGCAAGTGGGTCAGATTGAATATGCCTGGGTTGACTCTACATTACAGAAAAATCTTTTCCCAACATTCTTTCTTTTATTACTGTGGAGAATTTTTTCCATATCCCATCACATTGTGATGGTAGGTCCTCCCTCATACCCACCCAAACACATGATCAGAATGGGGTTAAAGTGGTTTATTGGAATCAAGGACAGCCAAGATATGAATGTGGCTGTTCTGAGGTTTCAGCTTCCAAGGACAAGCCTTGTGGGCAGGGAAAATCATCTCTTGAAAGGTGGGAATTCAAACTTGAAGAAGCCTATGGGAAAGAAGAGCAGTGTTTATTCTGTAGCCTACATAACTTTTCCCATGAATAAGGCTTATTCAGCTGACTGGATCTTGGAATGGCCTCATTTGTTCTTTTTCATGTCTTCCTTTCACAAAGAATACAAATACCACAGAAAAACCTACAAAATGCTGGGTTGGTTATTACCTTTAACAGTCACCTTAAGAAGAGTCTATTACTCAATAGGAAAGAGAAGCTATATTCACCTTAAGCCCTAGGAGATGGCAAGCAAAACAATCAGGGTCAGGGTATAGAGGAACTCTGTGTCTTATCTTTGAAACTCTTATATAATCTAAAAGAACTCTGCAAAAAAAATGTATTTTAAAATGGAAATAAAATTCTTCCTTGAAATAATTGTAAACCTGAAGAACATAATGCTGGAGAGCAATGAGAATAGAAAGGAGAGAACATAAACTTAACTTTCACTCAAGTTTTCTTCCTTTTTTTTAGATTTAGAGATTTAAAAAAATATATGCGACCTTTGAGACTATATTTTTTTCTCTATGTCAGCCTGCTTACCTGTTTATCTTCCTCTCATTGCAGCTGCCTGTGGACAATAGGGAGACATGGACAGAATTAGGATTTGCTCTCCTGTAGAACCCTCTTTTTCTTTCTTTTGAACATGCTCCTTCATTTCACAGGATTTTCCACCCCAATCCTTACCAAAATGTATCCCTCTAAAGTGGGAAATAAAAATGATGAGATTTTTATTTTCAAATCTTTGCCATTTTCAGTAGGATTTATAGTTCATTAGTCATGCAGCGCATTAAAAATACATGCACTTCTGAGAGCTCACGCACTCATCTTTATAGATGCCTCTGGGCCTCAGCAGCTCCTCATTAATGGCTAGTGCAAATAATCTAAGACACATTGGAGTTTTGATTCTGACAGAATGTGAGACTCTGTCTTACAACATTATACTTCTGAGGTTAAAAAAGTAAGTGGGGAAGGGAATTTCATTGAAAACAATCAAAGGGAAATGGCAAATCTATTCAAATAGAGGTAGTTTGGGAATTAAGGGAAAAAATGGAATAGAAAGACCTATAAATCTTCCTGTTTCATTATGAGGAAAGATTAATGATTCCCATTTAACAGATGACAACCTCTGATACACCACAATTCATGTTTGCAGTTATTCATTGAGGTCTCAACATCTGGCCTATTTATTAATCTCTTCTATTCCTTCCTATATAGACAACCGGTGCTGACCTCCAGTGAGGCTAACTCCCTCAGCATGCTGACTCACCTGCTCACAGACTGTAGCTCACCTGTGTCCTGGAGGTTATCTTACTACTTGCCCAGTAACTCTAGACTAGCTCTAGCCTGAACTACCCAGTGATATTATTTGCTGTACAGTGGGCTGTTCTCATATCTTTTTCAATGAGGGCTGATCCCCTGACTTGAAGAAGGGCTGTCTTTCTACTCTGGTATCACTTCTCAGCTCTAGGATATTTGTTAGAACTCTCTTTATATCGTACAGTTACTCTTTTATTATGGCTTAATAATTTTTCACTAAATTTCCTTGCCTTAAATCACTGTGTAGTTTCTGTCTCTTGATTAGACCCTGGCTGATACAGACAATAAATAGCAAGCAGACAATGTGTTTTTACCAGATGATGGTGATTCCACAATTCTCTCTATTTCTTACCTTCTATTCCATGCTCCTTTGGGAATATAAATATTCTTAAATTTGACTTGATTTTATTTAGAAAATTCATAGTGATATTTCACTTCTTCCTAAAATTTTAGAGAAACCAATCTTATTAAAAAAGAAACAAAAACCCTGCAAAAATAGGATCAAAGGGTAATACCCAGATTTTTTTACTTCTATTGTTTTAATTTCTTTACTAATGATTTTTTTCTGAGTTGGGACTTCTTTTAAATAATGGAAAACTTTTCTTTTTAAACATATAGCCAAGTGAAGTTGATAGGCAAGTTGGTGGGTGGTATAGGAACAAGGAAATACTGTAGCATTTAATTCCATTAGATGAAATGCTGGGCAATGACTGATCTCAAAGAGAGAGAATTAGATTCTAGTGACAAGAGTGGAAATATGGCAATGATATGAAGCGAATGCATGTGTTCAGATAATTGTAATGGTAGGTTGGATTATGTCTGCAGTTTGAGCCATATTAAGTTAGATATGCTTATTAGACATCTCAGAGAAGACATTGTATAGGCAATAGATGTCAAAATAGAGAAGGCAAAGGAAATGCCATAACTGAAGATTCAAATTTTGAGGTCATCACTATGTATTTTGGGTTAAAAATTATAGCAGTGGAAGACATTACTTGGAGAGTTTAGATATGAAAAGGGAGAGATGGGCATGGAATGAGCTGTGGGCACTCTAATATTTAGACATCAAGCTTTGGATATAGAACTAGCAAGGAGGCAGAGATGGTATGGAGAGGAGAATCAGGTGAGAGAACATTACTACGAAAAGGAAGATTTTCCAGGAGCAAGGAATAAAACAAAAATTGTATTAGTTTGCCTGAGCTACTTTTACAAATACCACCAATTGGCTCAGCATAACCAATAAGCATTTATTGGCTCAAGGTTTCAGAGGCTAGAAGTCTAAAATCAGGGTATTGTCTGGACTTGCTTTCTCCTTAAATCTGTAGTGTTCTGGTGTTGGCTTGCTGAAATCCTGGGGCTTCTTTGGCTGGCATCTCTGCCTCCTGGCACATAGTGATCTCTCTGTCCTTTCATCGTCTCTTTGTTCTAGTAACTTCTGGTTTCACCCTGTGTGGCCTTCTCTTACTACCAGTAACATGGATTAAGGCCCACCCTCATTCAAATGAGCCACAGTTTAACTGAAGATAACTTCTTCAGGAGGTCCTGTTTACAATGGGTTCACACCGTTAAGAATGCAGATTTAGATTAAGAACATGTCTGAGTTACAGTACGTAACTCAACAAACCACATTTATCAAGAAGACAATTATATGAGATCAGAGAAGTGTGAATGTTTTATTTGATAACATGTCAGCACAGAAACATGATGATTACTAAAGGTGAACATAAAGGCAAGGGGAATTTTGAAATAAAGACACAAGAATATATTGGTCCTAATTCAAGGGTGAGATTGGGAATTATGATCCAGAAGAAAGAGCACAGAATTGCAGAAAGAAATTTCTCAAAGACAAGAGGAAAAGCCTATGAGTAAAGGGAGAGTAGTGCTATTTGAGAGGTGCAGAGATACTTCATTCTAACGAAAGAGAATACAGAAATTAAAATGGTTTGAACATGAAGGAATTGCCATTTAATTTGATTACTTCTATTTTTCAGTGAAGTGGGATGCAAAGGTTTTGGTAAAGAGTACTTAGAGTAGTTTCATAGAAAAAAAGAGATGTAAAATGATCAATTTGGAAATTGGAAAGCAAACCTGAGAAGGAAGAAAAGTTTGTGTATACATTTCAATAATTTTGGTTGCTTGAGTGCCAGTGCAAAGTAGAAAGGTAGTAGGTTTACCAGGTTTGAACTTTTGCCACTCAAGTAAAATGAAAAAAGAAGGGAGCAAAGGAATTAAAGGTATTTTGAAGAGAGATTACCATAATGGGATCTAAACTGCATAAGGTAGAAGGTAAGGGCGTTTGGAGGGCAATGAATGGTAAAAGTAAGGTGAAGTCAATGAATTTAAATTCTGTCTTGAAGAAGAATTGCTAAAATAGGACTATGTATTTAAGTGAGTTGAAAGTATAGAAATCTTTTTTTCCCCAAAAGCTAGATCCTTGAAATTAAGATGTGAGAAGTGGTACAAGTTTGGGGATGGCAAGGCCAAAGATATAATAATGAATGAGTTTTGCTGAGCTGCATGAAAAACAAATAAGCTCTTTGGCGTTAAGAAGGTCAAGGAACTTGGAGGCCAAACTGTCGCCAATTCTCTAGTAACTAAGAATGAAGGCAATAAATGGTATAGATCAGTCTCCAGAGGTTTCAATCATTTTTTTCCCTCTCTCTGTTATGAACAACTGTGAGTTTCTATTTACAGTTTTAGTCTTGTCTATCCATTTGAAATTCTGGAGCTTCACATATGTAGTTCACATGTGGGAAATTGCAATTTGAAGCAAATGTTCCCTGGAGAGATAACACGTTAGCTACTATTAGCTAATAAAATCAATTGAGGAAATTTGTCTAATAGTTTATTGAAAGAAAATTCTGATAAGAAAGAGAAACCGAGTCTATATGGTAGATGGGATTTTTTGTGTTTGATGGAAGAAGATGGAAAATAACTTATTCTGATATTTTCTTGGCAAATAAAGAATAACATGAAGACCCTAGAGACTGAACACTGTGAAGTGGGAGAACAACATTAAAAGGGCAGGAGAAATACTTGAGGGACACCTTTTGACCACTTGATTTTGTATCAAGAGAACTCATCCAGAAGAATGCACATACCAAAAATAAATAAATAAATAAAAAATTCAGGGACTGATGGGTTTCCTTGCCCACTAATTATTTTTTACCTGAGTTTTTCACTGGTAGGTTTTATAAAAAACCATGAAATATATAAATCTTTGAAAATTCACTTTTAATGCACCATAAAAAAAAGTGCTTTTTACCTGTTAAGGAATTAAAGTGTGTACCTGAGGGAGGGTGATCAGGAGGTTGGGAACTTATTTCTTCAGCTGAAGTCCTTGGCTAGTTTCCATTTTCCCTATTAGAAGGAAAAACAACTTTTCACGGCAGTTTTCCATAGAGATCAATAAAATAATGAACTCTGCAAAAACACAGCCATTAAAGTATTGGGTTTGCCATAAAAATACAGCATGTTGACAGGCTGGCTTTCAAGTCCCTCTCCTACAACCAGGCATATCAAAGGCACCAGGGCTGCTACTAATAACAAGATGGTAAGTGTTTTTTGTTGTTGTTATTATTGCTCTTTCTTCCCCACTGTGAGCTAGGGGTTGTCCTGAGTTGTTATTTTTTGTTTTAAGTTTCCTTCTATGTTGTTTGCAGAAATCTACCTCCTTCTTTTTGGAAAAGAGAAACTTTTGTGAGGGCATGGAAAACAATTAGGTAGGGAAAAAAATGTAAGTTGTCACTGAGGCACTGCTGTTGAATACTACAATAAAATCTCTGCTGCTCTTTCCAGTCTAGCTTTCAGAAATCAAGTCCCTCTCAGCTCCTGTTTAGTGTTCTGTACCATTATTTAATCATCCTATGGCAAATACAATAACTTTCAAAGTACTACAGGAAATTATCTATTTGAGTAACAGAATATTAATTGTCCCAATCTTACAAATGTCTTCTACCCTTCTCCAAGTCATCTCCACATATTTTAATCATTCTGTATTGTACTGTATCAAATGGGACTAATGCAAAAGGTTCTAAAACAGGTAAATTTAACAGAAGAACCAATAATATATGTAAGGAATATAAAAAGTTTGACTGTGTGCTCTCTCTAGATGGTAGTATCCATGCCTATTGCTTCATCTAGCCCCTTCACTCCCAAATTTGATATCTTTTTTTTGCTACAGGTGTAGATTTCTAATTGCACATCCAAAATGTCCTATTTGCTGTCCCTTGGACTCCTTAGACTCAATCTTTTAAAAACTAAACAAATAACTTCAACCTCTTTGTATTAGTCAGCCAAAGAGATGCTGATGCAAAGTACTAATCTGTTAGCTTTTATAAAGGGTATTTATTTGGAATGGAAGCTTACAATTGCAAGACCCTAAAGAGTCCAGCTCAAGGTACAATAAGAAGTTCTTTCTCACCAAAGATGGTTGCTGATCTCTGCAAGGGTTCAGCCTTCCTGTTTCCTCTTAAGGCTCTGTGGTCCCAGCTTCTTCCAATCTCAGCTGTAGGCTGGCCTAGGACTCATTTCTTTCTGGGTTTAGCTGCTTTGGTCTCTTAAAAAAAAGTCAGCTGTAAACTATCAGGCAAATGGCTCATCTTTATCTGGGCCCCAGGATCAAAGTTCTCTCCTCTGTCGTGTTTATCGAACTCTCTCTTCCATGTATCTTCTCCTGTGTTCTGTGTGTCTTCTTGAGTCAGTGTCTGTTAATATAGTCCACCAAGAGGGTAGGGATTATGCCCTAACCACTTGGTTGAATCAAAGCTTGAATCTTGATTTAATCAAGTAAACATAAAACCTCCAAATTTAATACAATCAAAGGGTATCACACTCAGAGGAACAAACTAGTTTGCAAACATAATCAATATCTTTTATTTTTTTGGAATTCATAAATAATATCAAACTGCTACACTCTTCCACAATAATTCTTTTTAAAAAAGCATAAACAAAATCAAAACCCTTCTTTTCTCATATTCTCTTTCTCAGTGAATGCTGAAACTTTTCATTTAAGTGAAAGGCAGGAAATTAAGTCATCTTTGATATTACCTCTCCCTTACCCCTATATCCACTCCATCACCAACTTCAGTTGACTTTGCCTTGCAGGTAGTCCTTAAGTTTTTCAACTCAGTATCCTATCACTACCCTTGTAGTTCAGCTATCATCATATTTGGCCTGGAAAACAGTAATATCCTTCTCCTCAGAGTTTCCTAGCATCTTATCTTGACCATTCTCTGTATGACATCCAAAGTAATTTAAAAAGTAGATCTTATTTTGCATTATTCCCCATTTTAGTTTCCCACATTTCTTTGGATAAGAACCTATTTCTTCACCATGACCTAAGGAGTTCCATATAAACTACCCTCTGTAATCTTTCCAGTACCATCTTCCATCACTCACCATTAATTCTTTGGTGATTACACTCACTTATTGAACTAACTGCAACATCATATTCATTCCCATATTATGGCCTTTGCACAAATGCTCTCCCTTCTCTTTACCTAAGTAAACTTTCCTCATCTTTCAGATATCGCCTCCAATGTCTCTTCTTTAGGGAACACCTTCCCATACCCACCATACAAACACATGCTCACATGCCAAAACTGGAAAAAAACTTACACTCCTATTTCCTGTTCAGAAGTGCATTGGATATATTACATTTATTATAATATTTATGTGGTTATCTAATAGATGTAAATTTCCTACCCTAGACTGTGTGTTTCCTAAAGTGAGGACCATGTTTCTTTCACTTATATTTTTACTGAAGGCTACCTTAGCACTTAGAACTAGCATTTAGAATTCAGTTGAAAATTATATACTAAATACAATAATGGTTAAATGAAAAAAAGTTTGTTTTAGCTTCTTAGGCTGCTCAAGAAAATACCATGAAATGGGTTGAGTTAAACAAATGGTAATTTCTTCACTCATGGTTGGAGGCTTGTCTAACTCAAGGGATTGTAAAGGTGATGCTTTCTTCCTAAAGATTGCAGTGTTCTGGGACTGGCTGCTAGTGATCTTTGGTCCTTAGATTGTCACTTGGCAAGACACATGGTGGTGTCTCCTGTCTCCCCGTTCTCTTCTGGGTTTCCCTGATGTTCATGTTCTTGCTCCCTGTGACATTCTCTCTCTGGGCCTGAATTTCATTCTGCTTATAAAGGACTCCAGTAATAGGATTAAGACCCATAATGACTGAGGTAGGCCACACCTTAATTGAAGTCACCTCATTGAAAGGTCCTGCTTACAATGGGTTCACATCCACGGCAATGGACTGGGTTTAAGAACACGATTTTCTGGCTTATAGATAGCTCCATACTACCATATATACTATATCACCCTCCACATTTCTTCTTTGCCTTCTCCTGAATTGATAGATTGCTATTTCCAGGACTAATTGCCAAGTAGTTACTTTTATTGCTATGAGTGTTATTCTTATTAGAGTTAGTAAACAACTAGTCACTGCTTATGTTAATGCCCAAATGATTACATTAAGAGTTGGGAATGTATGGAGGTTTCCCTGGTCTCTAAAATATACTGAAGTCCTAACCCTCAGTATGTATACAGATGACTTTCGCGGTTTGATATGGTTCATGAATTCCAAAACTGGATATTGGATTATGTTTGTAAACTGTTCTGTAACTGGGAGTGATTAAATTATGATTAGGGCTTTGATTGGACCATGTCAGTAGGGTGATGTGTCCCCACCCATTGGTGGGTGGAGACTCACAGATAAAAGACATGGCAAGGGACAGTGTTGGAATTTGGGTGTTGGAGTTTAGATGGTGGAATTTTGATGCTGGAGTCTTGAGCTGGAGCCACAGGAGAAGAACGCAGGGGAGTTTGGTGATGAGGAAAGAGAGAAGGAAAAGAAACAAGCCGGGGAGGGGGCAAGATGGCGGCTGAGTGAACATCCCTGTTAGGGTCTTCTGCAGGGAATCGGCTGGGCGGCGTTGGAGACTCTTTGGGACCAGATTGTTTCGGGATTTTTGCTGGTCCGGAGGTGTCTGGACATCGATTTGGAGGGAAGGTAACAGAGAGGATCCGTCTGTGAAATATACACGGAGATCCCAGCTACCTGTAGAGGATTCCCTCCTTGGGTAGGCGGAGACGAGGCATCTAGCCCCGCTCGGTGGGGCTGAGCCAGGCTGGGCCGCAGCGGCGGACGCCGGAGCCGGGCCGGGCTGTGCCGGCGGCGAGCGGGGCCGGGCGGGGCCGAGCCGGGCTGAGCCGGGCCACGGCGGCGTGCGGAGCTGGGCGGGGCCGGTTCAGGCCGCAGCGGCGGGCGGCGGGCGGCGGACGCCGGAGCCGGGTCTGGGCCGCTGTAGCGAGCGGAGCCGGGCATAGCCGGGCCGGGCCGCGGTGGCGTACGGAGCCGGGCGGGGCCGGTCCAGGACACGGCGGCGAGAGGCGGACACCGGAGCCGGGCCGGGCTGCTGTAGCGAGCGGAGCCGGGCGGAGCCGGGCCAGGCCGCGGTGGCGTACGGAGCCAGGCGGGGCCGGTGCAGGCCGCGGCGGCGAGAGGCGGACGCCGGAGCTGGGCTGGGCCGCTGTAGCGAGCGGAGCCAGGCGGAGCAGGGTCAGGCCGCGGCGGCGTAAGGAGCCGGGCGGGGCCGGTCCAGGCCACGGAGGCGGGAGGTGGATGCGGGAACCGGCTGGGCCGCTGTAGCAAGCGGAGCTTGGCGGAGCCAGGCCAGGCCGCGGTGGCGTAAGGAGCCGGGCAGAGCCGGTCCAGGCCTCCGCGCGGGCAGCGGCGGGCGGAGCCGGGCCTGCGGAGGGGTTTCTGTTCTTTGTTGTTGTTTTTTTTAATTTATTTTATTTAATTTTTTTTTTTTTTGGAGCATCTGCAGTACTGGGGAGTTCGTGGGCCCTGGGCAGCCTATTGGGGGTTTGTGGGAAGGGAGGTGCTTGCTACCCATTTGGGCAGACAGACGGGGGGTTTTAGGGCAAAGCGGGGGGAAGTTGTTGTTTTAGATAGTGTTGCAATTGTGACACGTGTATACCTGTATCTCTCTTCCCCCTATCCGTTCCCCACCGTTTGCCCATCCTCTTTTTCTTTCTTCCTTTCTTCTTGTCTTTCTTTTTTTCTTTATTATAATTAGTTTTTTTGTTTTTCGGTTTTCTCTTTCCCTCTTGTCCCTCATCTTCCACTTATTTTATTTTAATTCAAGTATACAATAGGTGCTACAGGGAACACCTCACATTTGCTGGGGTTTTCCCATCCTCCACTGTCTCATTTCTGTGTGAACTGATTTAGGCTACCTACACTATCCCCCTTCCCCTGCATCTTGATATCCACTATCATCTACTGTCTCTCCTATATTCCACCCCCCACCTCCTGTTCTTTGATCCACAAAGTGTCTAACTCTTAATTTCTAATACCTTTGTTCTGTTTTCTGTCTGTTATCCACTCTTGAAACTAGTACCTTTCTTTTCTTTTTCCCTCTCTCATGAAAACAATAGCTTTGTAGTTCATACCATATTCCTCCCATATTCAGTCATCTACTTCATAAAAGGTACTCTACCTACAGCTATAACTCTATACAATCTACACGAATCTAACCTCCATCCTCCCAGATCTCATATTCTTGCTTTGTTAACATACATCACCAATACTACTTTACACTTTTCCCTTGCTTACACAATTGCCTTTCCCCAACACTAATACTTTCCTCTAAAGTGAGCTTAACCAACAACAAGTAACTAGAATAAGAAGAAAAAAGTGACAAAGAGAAGATATAACACCTATGCAAAAATAACAACTAATTAACCTCCAAGAGCAGACAAAGAAGCTAAGGAACTGATTAAATTCGTCAAAATAAAGAGATGACCAGAAAGCAACAAAAATCTACAAACCAAACCAATAATCAGGAAAACATGGCTGAATCCAATCAACAAACCAATAATCACGAAGGGGAGCAAAACTTGGCACAAGCAATGAAAGATCTCAGAACATTTATCACCGACAAATTTGATGCAGTAATGAAAGAGGTTAACAACATGAAGACATCACTTGGAGGGGAAATTGCAGACATATGCAAAAACATAACAGATATGATGGGAATGAACACCACAGTTCAAGAAATCAAAAATACACTTGCAGCAAATATCAGCAGACTAGAAGAGACAGAGCAGAGAATTAGTGATGTGGAAGACAGTACATCAGAAATCAAACAGATAATAGAGGGGTTAATAAGAAGATAGAAAAAATCCAATTAGGATTTAGGGACCTGAATGACAATGCAAAACGCTCAAACATACATATTATAGGCATTCCAGAAGGTGAAGAGAAGGGAAAGGGGTCAGAAGGAGTGTTGCAGGAAATAATGGCTGAAAACTTCCCAAATCTACTGAAAGAGACAGATGTACATATCCAAGAAGCACAGCGCACTCCACAAGTCATAAACCCCAACAGGCCCACCCCAAGACATATACTTGTCAAATTATCCAATGCTCAAGACAAAGAGAAAATCCTAAAAGCAGCAAGAGAAAAGAAAACCATCACATACAAGGGGAGCTCAATTAGATTAAGTGCTGATTTCTCTTCTGAAACCATGGAGGCAAGAAGACAGTGGTATGATATAGTCAAGGTACTAAAGGAAAAAAATTTCCAACCAAGAATACTCTATCCAGCTAAACTAGCATTCAAACATGATGGAGAGTTCAAAATATTCGCAGACAAACAGAAACTGAAAGAGTATACCAACAAGAAACCTCCCCTTCAAGAAATTCTAAAGGGAGTTCTGCAGGAAGAAAGGAAAAAACAGGAAAGGCAAAGTTGGAGGAGAGTATAATACCAACAACAACAACAAAAAAGACAAAAAAAAATATACAAACAAAATATGACAAAAACAAATCCAATCAAAATATGGCTAACACAAATAATTCCTTGATAGTAATAACACTGAATGTCAACGGATTAAACTCACCTATCAAAAGATTCAGACTGGGACATTGGATAAGGAAATATGACCCATCCATATGCTGTCTACAAGAGACACATCTTAGACCCAGAGACGCATGGAGATTGAAAGTGAATGGCTGGAAAAAAATCATACAAGCTAACAATAACCAAAAAAAGGCAGGAGTAGCTATATTAATATCAGACAAAATAGACTTTAAATGTGAAACAATTGTGAGAGACAAAGAAGGATACTACATTTTAGTCAAAGGGAAAATCTGTCAAGAAGATCGAACAATCATAAATATCTATGCCCCTAACAAGGGTGCCTCTAAATACGTCAGGCAAACGCTGGAAAAACTAAGTGAAAGAATAGATACATCTACAATTATAGTGGGGGATTTTAATACACCACTATCAACTCTGGACAGAACATCTCAAAAGAGAATCACCAAAGAAACAAAACATCTGAATAGTATATTAGAGGAGCTCAATCTAATAGACATATATAGATCGCTACACCCAAACACAGCAGGATATACATTTTTCTCAAGCACACATGGATCATTCTCCAAAATAGATCATATGCTAGGCCACAAAGAAAGGCTGAACGAATTCAGAAAGATTGAAATCATACAAAACATTATCTCTGACCACAGTGGAGTCAAGCTGGAGATTTGCAAGGGACAGAAGCCCAGATTTCACACCACGATTTGGAAATTAAACAGCACACTCTTAGAAAAACAGTGGGTCAAAGAGGAAATCTCAAAAGAAATCAATGACTATCTTGAAACAAATGATAATGATAACACAACATACCAAAATTTATGGGATGCAGCAAAAGCAGTACTGAGAGGGAAGTTTATAGCCATAAATTCATATATCAAAAAAGAAGAAAGAGCAAAAATTGAAGAACTAACTGCACATTTGAAGGAATTAGAAAAACAACAACAAAGTAACCCAACAGGAAGAAGAAGGAAGGAAATAACAAAGATAAGAGCAGAACTAAATGAAATAGAAAATAAGAAAGCACTTGAACAGATAAACAAGACCAAGAGCTGGTTTTTTGAGAAGATTAACAAAATTGACAAACCTTTAGCAACACTAACAAAGAAAAAAAGAGAGAAGATGCAAATACACAAAATAAGAAATGAGAAAGGCGATATCACCACTGACCCCACAGAAATAAAGACTATCATAAGAGGATATTTTGAAAAACTATATTCCAACAAAAATGACAATCTAGAGGAAATGGACAAATTCCTAGAAACACATAAGCAGCCCATATTGACAAAAGAAGAAATTGATGATCTTAACAAACCAATCACAAGCAGAGAGATAGAATTAGTTATTAAAAATCTCCCAACTAAGAAGAGCCCAGGGCCAGATGGCTTCACAGGTGAATTCTACAAAACATTCCGGAAAGAACTGACACCAATCCTGCTGAAACTATTCCAAAACATCGAAACAGAAAGAACATTACCCAACTCCTTCTATGATGCCAACATTACCCTAGTACCAAAGCTAAACAAAGACATCACAAGAAAGGAAAATTACAGACCAATTTCTCTAATGAACCTAGACGCAAAAATACTTAACAAAATACTTGCTAATCGTATTCAACAACACATTAAACGTATTATACACCACGACCAAGTGGGATTCATCCCAGGTATGCAAGGATGGTTCAACATAAGAAAATCAATCAACATAATACACCATATAAACAGATTGAAGGAAAAAAATCACATGATTATATCTATTGATGCAGAAAAAGCATTTGACAAAATACAGCACCCTTTCTTGATAAAAACACTCCAAAAGATTGGAATACAAGGGAATTTTTTGAACATGATAAAGAGTATATATGAAAAACCTAAAGCCAATATTGTTTACAATGGAGAAATCCTAGACTCCTTCCTTCTAAACTCAGGAACAAGACAAGGATGCCCACTGTCTCCGCTCCTATTTAACATTGTCTTAGAAGTACTTGCTCGAGCACTGAGGCAAGAACCAGAAATAAAAGGCATTCTAATTGGAAAGGAAGAAGTCAAAATTTCATTATTTGCAGATGACATGATCCTATACATAGAAAACCCTGAGAGATCTACAGCGAAGATTCTAGAACTCATAAATGAGTTTAGTAAAGTCGCAGGTTATAAGATCAATGCGCAAAAATCAGTAGCATTTCTGTACACCAATAATGAGCAAGATCAGGAGGAAATCAAGAAACAAATACCATTCACAATAGTAAATAAAAAAATCAAATACTTAGGAATAAATTTAACTAAAGAGGTAAAGAACTTATACACCGAGAACTATACAAGATTGTTCAAGGAAATCAAAGAAGACCTAAATAAATGGAAGACTATTCCTTGTTCATGGATAGGAAGACTGAACATTATTAAGATGTCTATCCTACCAAAACTGATCTACACATTCAATGCAATCCCAATAAAAATCAATGCAGCCTTCTTTAAGGAACTAGAAAAACTAACTATGAAATTTATTTGGAAAGGAAAGAGACCCCGAATAGCCAAAGACATACTGAAAAAGAAAAACGAAATTGGAGGAATCACACTACCTGATTTCAAAACATACTATAAAGCTACGGTGGTGAAAACAGCATGGTATTGGCATAAGGAGAGACACATAGACCAATGGAATCAAATTGAAAGCTCTGATATAGAACTTCACATATACAACCACATAATATTCGATAAAGCCACCAAACCCTCTCAACTGGGAGAGAGTGGCCTATTCAACAAATGGTGTCTGGAGAACTGGATAGCCATATGTAGAAGAATGAAAGAGGATTACCATCTCACACCTTATACAAAGATCAACTCAAGATGGATCAAAGACCTAAATATAAGAGCCAAGACCATAAAAACCTTAGAAAGCAGTGTAGGGAAACATCTACAGGACCTTGTAATAGGAAATGGATTTATGAATATCTCACCAAAAGCACGAGCAGCAAAAGAACTAATAGATAAATGGGACTTCCTCAAAATTAAAGCCTTCTGCACCTCAAAGGAGTTTGTCAAGAAAGTAAAAAGGGAGCCCACACAGTGGGAGAAAATATTTGGCAATCATATATCTGATAAGAAACTTATAACTTGCATATATAAAGAACTCCTATATCTTGAAAATAAAAAGATAAACAACCCATTTAAAAAATGGGAAAAAGACTTAAACAGACACTTCTCCGAAGAAGAAATACAAATGGCAAGAAAGCACATGAAAAAATGTTCCAAATCTCTAGCTATCAGGGAAATGCAAATCAAAACTACAATGAGATACCATCTTACACCCATAAGATTGGCAGCTATGAAAAAACAGAAGAATACAAGTGCTGGAGAGGATGTGAAGGAAGGGGAACACTCATCCACTGCTGGTGGGAATGCAGAAGGATCCAACCATTCTGGAGGACAGTATGGCGGTTTCTCAAAAAACTAGCCATAGATTTGCCATATGACCCAGCAATACCACTGCTGGGTATATACCCAGCAGAACTGAAAACAAGGACACAAACCGATATATGTACACCAATGTTCATAGCAGCATTGTTCACTATTGCCAAAAGTTGGAATCAACCCAAATGCCCATCAACAGATGAGTGGATCAATAAAATGTGGTATATACACACAATGGAATACTACTCGGCTGTAAGAACAAACACACTACAAACACATGTGATAACATGGATGAATCTTGAGAACCTTATGTTGAGTGAAGCAACCCAGACATTGAAGGACAAATACTACATGACCTCAGTGATATGAAATAAACAAGCTGCCCTAGATAGCAAGAGACTGAATGATAGGCTTACAGGAAATCAGAGGGTGGAGGAAGGATATGAGCCGATGTCTGCAGGGGTGGAATTTAAGACGAGATGGTGGTAAGTATGAACACAAAGAAGAGATAAAAGGGGGGCAAGGGGGTGCCTTTGGTTGGGGCTTTGCGGGTTTGAGGGTGGCTGGGGAGGGACGGATGGGTAACGTTGCCCAAAAGTGGGGGGAGGGAGGGGTAGCATACGAACACAGGAGAGGGTCAGGTGTTGGTGGAGAGTAAAATGCCGAGAAAATCATCAAAATATAATAAAGAGGGTTACCTGTTTAGAATGCTCGGAGGGGAGGGTCTGATGCAGGCCGGGCTCCTGGGGAATGTCTAAATGATCATTCTGCCAGAGTGGGTGACACCATGGGGTAGAAACCCAAGTAGTGAGAGTGGGGGTGGACCCACATCCTGGGGAGGACTAATGCCATCAAATAGAGGGAACTGTATCCCTCGAGAGAAAGGGTGGCTCCCAGGGCATTGGGGCAGTTGAGCAAGTTAGGCCCTGAACACTATTCCATCTATCTCTGGAAGTGGCTCCTCGGGAAACGGAGGTTGGCTGTCACTGTGGGCACCAAGGTGGAAGGGAAAATGGACGTCAAATGTGTGGAACCAAAGTAAATGGGGGGTAAGAGAGAAGTTTCTTGAGAGTACACAAGGATGGATATAAAACATGCAATATTACACCATAACATATAGGAGATGACAGACTGATAATGTAAACCATAATGTAAAACATAGGATAACTAAAAATGTAAAGAACTGTGTATCCTAAAGTATGCACCATAATGTAAGCACAGATGTCACCTTGTTAGAAAGCTAATGTCTCAGACTCTGTACATCACTTTAAGTAAATATGATATGAATAGGGCGTAAGAGTATCACTGTGGAAGGGAAAAGGTTTTCTGGTGGATGTGTGGGAGTGCTGTATATTATATATATACATTGCTGTGGTCTAGGACTCCTGTGAAGAAAAGCTAAATAATTAGGGGGGGGGGGGGGAAAGAAAAAGATAGGATGTGGAATTTTTTCAAGTCAACATTCTTTATCTAAGCTCTTTATCTAACTTTATCCAAGTTCTTTATCTATCCTTTAAACCCATCGCTATATGCCATTCCCTAGTAAGGGACCATGACATTATATTGGGCTTCAAATTTCGGGGAGTTCTGGATCACAGAGTGTTTCAACAATGGCAATGGAGGGATACTGGTATGGGATACCAATGACAGGTGATATATGGCTGACAGGGAGCTGTACAGAACATATGTCCAGGGTGCATGGTAATGTTTGGATATACTCATAGTGGCAACAATTAAAAACCACAGCAGGGGGGGTACTGGGTTCCTGGCCAGTGGTGCTCTGTCGTGGTCCCTAGGGGAGCAGCGACAGTCTCCCAGGTACAGTGGCGGGGACCGGGAGGGAGTGAGGGTTCAACAGTGAGCCCCTGATGCTAATGACTATGCTTGTGAGCTGATAAACCTAAAATAAGAACAAGGCCTAGAGCAACATTGTGCCTGGGAATTTCCTCCTGTCAGCCTTCATGTTACTCAAATGTGGCCAGTCTCGAAGCCAAACTCAGCATGTAAATGCAATGCCTTCCCCCCAGCGTGGGACATGACACCCGGGGATGAGCCTCCCTGGCAACGAGGGACCACTATCAACTACCAACTGATGATGCAACTGGAAAATGACCTTATATGGAAGGTTCAATGCGGATCAGCAGAATATCCATGTCTACATAAAACACCATGACTTTAAAATGCTGTTTGACCTAAAGTAAGGGGGAAATGGAAAGGAGAAATGAGTTTATATGGCTACGAGTTTCTAAAAAAGAGTCTGGAGGCTGGCAGAAGGATTGCCTTCATGCACGACTGAGCAGAGTCAGAGAGACAGATAAAGCAGATACAACCCCCAGATATTGGTTCCTTTGAGGGCTAAAGAGACCCATGGGAGTTATGGTCATGGCCGATGGGGTTAACTACCAGGTCAGATGGCCCCTCTTTGGAAATGGTGTTTATGTGTGATGAATCTGGACTCAGATGGGATCTCCCTTCATAAGACTTTCATGTTAATGTGCTGGAGGTGCAGTTAATGTTGGGGTTTAAGATATATTTAGGGGATTTGAATCTCTGGACTGACAATGTGATAGCCAGGTCCTGAGCCTCAACAGACTCCAGCACCTACAATCTGATCTATTGGACTTACCACACTCAGCTAAGATGGAGTTGAAGAAGGACAACCACCACACCATGGAGCCTAGAGTGATTACAACTGAAAATGGGAGGATTGCATCCAGCATCCATGTGGAATCTGAGCCTCCTCTTGACATAGAGGTGCAATGGACACAACCAATCCAATGTCCACATAGAAGAGGTGGCATTGGATTGGGAAAAGTGGACATGGTGGACGATGGGTATGGGGAAAGGCAGGAAGAGATGAGAGGTGGAGGCGTCTTTGGGACATGGAGCTGCCCTGGATGGTGCTTCAGAGGCAATCACCGGACATTGTAAATCCTCACAGGGCCCACTGGATGGAATGGGGGAGAGTATGGGCCATGATGTGGACCATTGACTATGAGGTGCAGAGATGCCCAAAGATGTACTTACCAAATCCAATGGATGTGTCATGATGATGGGAACGAGTGTTGTTGGGGGGGGGAGAGGGGGGGTGGGGGAGTGGTGTTGAATGGGACCTCACATATATATTTTTAATGTAATATTATTACAAAGTCAATAAAAAAAAAATAACTAAAAAAAAAAAAAAAAAAAAGAAAAGAAACAAGCCATTCACCTAATAGTCTACAGCTAATCTTGTGGAGATAGTAGAGCAGCTGAGCCTGGAAAGAGGCAAGCCCCGAGAAGAGAAGAACCCAGGAAGCCTGAACCCTTACAGATGCCAGCAGCCATCTTGCTCCAATACATGGTAATAAACTTTGGCAAGGGAGTTGACTTGTGCTTTTTAACCTGGTAAACTGTAAGCTCCTACCCCAAATAAATACCCTTTATAAAATCCAACCAATTTCTGGTATTTTGCATCAGCACCCCTTTGACTGACTAATAAAATGACCCTATTTGGAAATAGGGTCTTTGCAGATGTAATCAAGAGAAGATCATAGTGAATCAGGGTGAACTCTAATCCAATACAGCTGGTGCCCTTTAAGATGAGAAGAGACTAAGATACAGAGAGAAGACTGCATGAAAATTGAGATGCACAAGGAGAAGCTGTCTGTGTGAAGATGGAGGTAGATACTGGAGATGTACTGCCAGAAGCCCAGGACACCTGGAGCCACCAGAACTTGGAAGACTCAAGGAGTGATTCCTAGCTAGAGTCTCAGATAGAGAGTTGTTGTGCTGCTGCTACTTGGATTTTGGACTTCTCCTCTCTAGAACTGTGAGAGAATAAGATTCTGTTGTTTTAAGCCAACCAGTTCAGGGCAATTTATTATGGCAGCTGTAAGAAGCTAATACAGATTTTGGAACTTTAAAATGGGGTACTACAGTGACATATACACATGGAGGTCCCATGTAGACCTTCCACCTAAAATCCAGCTTCAACTCCGACATGATTGAAGTTAACCTAAATGTTCCCCACTCCTGCTGTCAAGCCACCTGCAGCCAGTGAGTCTTTTCATTGAGGCCCCAGACATCACAAAGCACAAATGGCCATCCCCAGTGTGCCCTCTCTGGATTCTGAACCTGTGAAACAGGAGCAAAGTAAAAAGGTGGTTCATCTATGATTCCATGTATATAAAAGGTAAATATAAATCAATTTATAAAGATGAAATTTGGTTAGCAGCTATTAGGGCTGAGGAAGGAATGTTAAGAAGTGGGAAGTCTTTCTTTTTGGAATAATGAAATTGTTCTATTTTTGAGATGAATGTACAGCATTGTGATTATCCTAAAAGCCATTGATTATATACTTTGGATTTATCATACGGTATGTGAATATATCTCCATAAAACTGCCTAATAAACAAATAAATAATTGTGCAAGAATAGCTTGAAATAGCAGCTATGTACTAGCAGGGGAAATAGAAATTGAAAGGTGAGGAATTTTCTTGTTTGTTTGTTTATTGTATACTATTATTATTATGAAAATGCTCTAATGATTGAAGTGATGAACACAACTATGTAATTATACCAAATACAATTAATTATACACTTTTGATAAATTGTATGCTTTATTAATATGTATCAATAAAATTGATTTGTTTAAAAAATAAAACAAATAATCTAAAAAAAAATAGGATTTTGATCAACACTTAAGAGTAAAAGATAGGGAGAGATGAGAAGAGAATAATTTGAGCTGAGACTCAAATCAAAATATGAGCAACTATGTGAGGGAGCAAAAAATAAGAAAAAAAATAGAGCAAAAGTTAGGGTAGAAGTTTGGAGATTCAATTCTGAAACAGATAGTTGGGCAGATCTGGCTGAAATATTTCCTGATGATGTAAGTCCATCAAGTTTAAAACCATTTTACTCTGAAATTCTTAACTTCTAGTTCCATGGAGCTACTTATTAAGATTTATTTGTCTATAGAAAATTATTCAGATCTACCTAGCATCTCAGGAGCAATATCGACAGAGGTTTGTATAAACGACTAAGGGCAATCTCTGCATAAGGAACTAGTGGATCACTAGCGATTAGCAGGGGTATTATTTTAGGAAATGTGGTGGATGATGTTATCTGGGCATCAGAAAAATTTAGAGATCATGAAGGAGAATTTATGAATTTACCTGGATCATACTAAGAAGAAAGGATTGATCAATAAAAATTCTATAAAAGGGGCTATAAGTTATTATTAAATTATTTTATGATACTCATGCATAGCTTCAGTTACAAGATATAAGTAAGCATGACTCTAACACTGGATTTATGTTCAAAGAAATCCCATGGAAATTCTCTGGCACAATACAACACCCAGAGTAGTTGCTTAGAAAGGTTATTTCTCCCATATTAGCTAACATTTTTTATAAGCAGGGATTTTTGCCTTCTGTAAAGAATGAAACCACTGGACTGTGAAAAGTTAGGAATCCTGAGGAATCACCAGGGTTGCTTAAGAGAGGGAAATGTTGTTGGCAAGGAGGCAGATATCTAACTTATATAATGAATTCCCTGCTTTAAAAAGGACAAGGGCATCTCTCTAGTTTTAGAAAATCTTGTTAGATTGTTGTTCTTGTTTTAAAACAGCATTTCTACCAGTAGTATATCACATTCTGACATTTTTCCCTGTTGAGAGAGAAAAAATCTATATTATTACAAAAAGTAGAAAATAAAGATGCATATGATTTTGAGGTCCAAGCTATCTCTTATTATGAAAGCCATCCTGATATTGAGTAACATTTTGTTATTGCCTCAAAGGGTCATTTTCTACAAGTATAAACATTTAAGAGTCATTTTGTATAGGATATGCTAATTATCTTGGATGTGGAGTCAAACAGGCTTAGATACAAAATGTAAATTTCTCATTAAGCTATGAAACCCAAGGCATTGTCTTTAGAAATTCTGAATATTAGTCTCCTTCTATATAAAAGAATAATATTTATGGCTTATATGTTTGCGAACAAATGTGTCAATGAATATAGAGGACTTAGAATATTAATGGTGAATATAATAGTTGCTTAATCAATAATAACTCTTATTGGTGCTTTTTATTGTAGCAATAATACTTGTATTCAGAGAATTATTCATTGGTTACAAATGAATATGATATGCCACTTTTATGAAAAACATTTGATATGAAAAAGCGTAGAAGTAAATGTGCTACTCCAAAAAATATGTAAAATACATTGGTTTTCTTTATTAGAGAAGTTGTGAGTTTAAAACTATAATCACGCATAAAATACAGGAGTCCCACAGACCACCCCACCAATAACTCCTTACATTGTTGTGGAACATTTCTTGCAATTTATGATAGCACATTTTTATAATTTTACTATTAAACTCTATGACCATAAAACTCTATGACTTAATTTAGGGCTCACTGTTCATTTAGCATAGTTCCATGGATTATTTTATTTTATTTTATTTTGCTACTATATATACAATTTAACAAATATGCTTTTAATCACATTTAGATATATATATTTCAGTGTTGTTAAATGCATTCATAATGTTATCTACCATCACCACCACTCGTAAAAAAAATATTTCCATCATTCTAAATAGGAACCCTGTACATTTTAAGTCCTTTTGTGCCTCATGTGTTGAAGGTGAACTATTGCATGTCCAGACTTTTACAATATGGTGGCCAGTTCAGGTGAGGATGTCTAGTGGCTTCTTGGGAAGAGGAAGAGACCTTTTGATCTTAATGAAAAGTACTTCTTCTGCTTCTCCATTTATCTTTGCCCACTTTGTTGTACACAGAGGCTGAGTAAGAGAGTTAGATTTCATCTCTTTAATTTCTGCTCCACTTCCTAACTCCAGGTCAAGTGAACTGCTGAAACCCAGAAGGCACAGTTGGAGACATTAAAGCAGGGTAGCCCTGCTGGAGTGGCTGCAGAGCCTGCAGGAGCAGGTGGAACCGAGACCACCAGACATTTTTCCAAAGCTCCTGCCACACTCAAAGGACTTCAGCCCCTAGATGGGGCTCATTTCTCATTTCATGATCAGTTTTTTGGCTAAATTACCAGGTAATGAGTCTCTAACTGCCTCTCCAATTCCCTATCCCCACCCTGTCACCTGGTAATCTATTTCCTAGTGTCTGACTTTATGAATCTGCTTATTCTAATGAATTCAAATCGGTGAGATCATACAATATTTCTCCTTTTATATCTGACTTAATTTCACTCAACATGTTGTCTTCAAGGTTCATCTTTGTTGTCACATGTATCAGGACTTCATTCCTTTTTACAGCTAAATAACATTCCTTTGTATGTATATACCACATTTCATTTATTCATTCATCAGTTGATGGAGACATGGGTTGCTTCCATCTTTTTGCCCCAGGGAGTGTGGGGAGTTTTGTCAGGCAGGTTGTCACACCCAACCACCCTGGGAGAGAGAGGAACTAGGTCAGTGAGGGGGTGGCTGACAGGTGCCCAACAGCCCAGGAGAGAAGGAAACCAGGAGAGGTAGTTTCCAAACTGTTAGATGTAAAACTACCTGAAGGAAAAAAGGGTGGGAAGAGCCAGGTAAGCTTTCAGAGCCTACCTAATCTGTGGAGTGGTTATAGAGCAGTGGAGAATCACCTCTTACACATACTAGGTCCCAGGTTTGATTCTTAGTACCTCCTAAGAGAAGGGATCCAAAAAGTGACCCAGTGTGTTGTCAGGCACCCAGGCAGCACCTTACTGAGATGTTTTTGTTTTAGGATTTTCAATATGTTATTTTATATTTTTTATTATTATTTTCCTTTTTATTTAATTTTTAAAATTCTTTATTTTTTTTTACTAAAATGGGGTACATTTGATTGATAATACTGGTAGCATGAGACAATTCCTAGGGACCTAAGAGGGAAACCTGTTTATTCTGGGTTGCTTTTGTTTTTTCATTTGTTGTTTTTTCTCTTTTTTTGTTACCTTTGTTTTCTTTTCCTTATGTTTTCTCCTTTGTTTCTTTATTTCTTTTCTTTCTTTCATTTTTACCACTTCCATTGCCTTTCCTTCATTCCACCTTTTCTTGTTTGAGCTTCATTTTTTTCTTCATCTATTCTCATTTTTCTGGTCTTTTATTTTATTCTGTATTCTTCTTGTTTCATTTTTCAGTCCACCTTTTTAATTTTTATTCCTTTGTACTTTTAATGATTTTTCACTCCTATTACTTATTTGTTTTCCTGTCTCTTTTTTGGTTCCTTTTCTATATATTTTTATTATTACTATTATTTCTCCTTCTCTCTTTCCTTTCCTATGATCTTAATATTTTTTCAAGGGAATACAGACAATGACAAGGATATAGAAGAAGTGAAACCAAGTGTTAAAGAGGAACTGTAACATAAAGTAAAGCAAAACAAAATAAAATTCTAAAGTAGAAAGAGAAACTAACAATCGGAATAAGCCCACTAAGATAAACAGATGCCTAGAGACCTGTTTAGGTGTAAAAAATTGTAAAAAATTACAAGCCATACTAAAAAACAGGAAGACATGGCCCTGTCTAATGAGCTAACTGAAAAACAGGAGCAGATGCAGAACATGGAACAACTAATCAAGAATGTCTAAACAAATATTATGAATTAATTTAATAAAGTGAAAGAAGATATAAAGGATATTAAGAAGATACTGGAGGAACATACTGAAGAAATCATAAACAAAAGGTAATGGATCTGTTGTTGATGAATGGCACAATGCAAGTAATCAAAAATACTCTGGAAGTACATAACCACATATTTTTAACAGGCAGAAGAAAGAATTAGTGATGTCAAAGATAGTACATTTGAAATTGACAGTAGAACAGATAGATAAAAAGATAGAAAAATTTCAGCAGGGACTCAGGGAATTGAGTGACAATGTGAAGCATACAAATATATGCATCATAGGTATCCCAGGCAGAAAAGAGAAGGGAAAGTGTGCAGAGGAGTATTGGAGGAAGTAATGGCTGAAAATTTCCCAAGTCTGGACATGGATGTATATGTCCAGGAAATGCAGCACACTCCAAAAAGTATAAATCCTAACAGGCCTACCCAGAGACAAATACTTATTAAATTGCCAGGTGCTCAAGACAAAGGAGAATATTGAAAGCAGCAAGAGAAAAGAGATCAATCACATGTAAGGGAAGCTCAATAAGGTTAAGCATTGATTTTCATCTGAATCCGTGGAGGCTGGAAGGTAGTAGTATGGCATAGTTAAGGTGATAAAAGAAAAACTGCCAGCGAGGAATTCTGTATTCAGTAAAGCTGGCTTT
Source organism: Dasypus novemcinctus (assembly GCF_030445035.2). Lineage (NCBI taxonomy): Eukaryota > Metazoa > Chordata > Mammalia > Cingulata > Dasypodidae > Dasypus > Dasypus novemcinctus. Next base: position 20,681,068 of record NC_080683.1, read on the forward strand.
CAAAAATGAGGGAGAGTTAAAATATTCACAGATAAACAGAAATTAAGAGTTGTCAACAAGAAACCTGCCTATTAAGAAATACCAAAGAGTCTTCTGCAGGTTGAAAGGAAAAGAAAAAACACACAGGAGAGACAAGGTGAGAGGACAGTGTAGGAAGGAAGAATATCAATAAGAATAAGTAAAAAAGATAAAAAATAAATAAAAACAAAATTTGACATACATAAACCTACAGATCAAATGGCTAATGTAAGCACTGCCTTGACAATAATATCATTGGATGCTAATGGATTAAATTCTCCACTCAAACAACACAGGTTGGCATATGGATAAGGAAATATGGCCCACCTATATGCTGTCTACAAGAAACTTGCCTTAGACCCAGGGATGCAAGGAGGTACAAATGAATGGTTGGAAAATGATTTTGCATGCAAGCAATAAAAATTAAGAAAAGGCAGGCATAACTATACAAATATCAGACAAAATAAACTTTAAATGCAAAAGTATTGTAAGTTACAAAGAAGGACACTATATATTAATAAAAAGGGTGATTTATCAAGAAGAAAGAATATTCAGAAACATTTATATATCTAACCAGGGTGCCCCAAAATGCAAGAGGCAAACATTGGAAAAATTAAGTGGAGAAACAGGTGCTTCTACAATCATAGTGAGGAACTTTAATAAAGCATTATCACCATTAAACAGTACATCTTGACAGAGGGTCAATAAAGAAACAGCAATCTTGAATAATACATTAGAGGATATAGATCTAATAGACATATACAGAATATTACATCCAAATACTTCAGGATATACACTCTTCCCGAGAGTACATGGATCATTATCCAGGAGAGACCGCATGCTAGGCCACAGAACAAGTCTCAACGAACTTAGAAAGATTGAAATCATATAAAGTAATTACTCTGACCACAATGTAATGAAGCTGGAAATTAATAAGGGGCAGAGAAACAAAATAGTCACAAAGATATGGAAGTTAAGCAACATACTCTTAGACAGTCAGTGGAAATTGCAAAAGAAACCAGAACTTTCATTTTTTAAGTAACTCACCTTTCATGTTGGAAAGCTCTATTGATTCTGGCACCTTAGATTTGACTACAGAAATAATTGCAGTTGAACCAAAGCATGATTTTTTTCCCACATTGATTTGATTTATGATGGGCATTTGTTTCACTCTTGTCAAACAAGAACTCATTTGTTTAAAATAAAATTATGTTTTGTGCCAGAAGGAAGAAGGTACATTTGGAAAGTGAAAAGATCCTCATGTTTGCTTTCATCAGCAGAAATTCTTTCTTTGCCATTCCATTTACATTTTAAAGGTGGGCTTTCTTACTTAACTTGTATAGTGAAGAAAGAGGTAGGAGAAATAGATGAAAATGAGCTAGGAAAAAAAAACATAAATTATCAACAGAGATGGTTTACTCCCAGGATAAAGCAATAGCCGTGAATTTCAAGGGTAGGTAAGAAAGTAGCAGAAAGCAGAATTAGAGTTTTATATTCTGAACTCCATTTCAAGACTTCAGTTGTGACATCTACGCTTTTCACTGGGGAACTTTGTTAGAGGCTAAATTTATTTGCTTTTCCTTTTCTTCAGGATAAAAAGTGCCTGATCATTGCCTTTGACCTACCAAGCTTGTTCTCTATTAAAACCGAGTGAGAGGCAGTAGGTTACCCTAGGTCTACTGTAGGTTTACTGAGAAAGGGAAGAGCAGGGTGAGGAAAATTCCAGGAAAAAGGGATAACAGGATATGTTGCATTCTGAGAACTTGATTTTAAAATATTTCCCAACCCTTAAAACACTCTCAAGGGAAAAGGATGGAAAATGTGTTCTATCTTAGCAAGAGTCAGCTCCTGAACCAAATCTGCTGTGACCCTCTGGAGTTGGTGTGTAGTGCCGTAGAGGTGTCTGCTTATAAAAAGAGTGGCTGATGAGGGTGTGTTCTCTGTGGACACTGAAAACATCTACTCTATTGGTGTCCCTCCCCATATTCTCTTCCATCTGTCCTAAATCCCCTGCTGACTATGTAAGTCAAATTCTTCTACCAGCTTTTATATATTCTTTACGACTCAAAAAGACCAGCTTCCATTAAGCTCAAGTATTTTCCCCATGGTAATTACTAGGATAGGAAGACTATACAGGTGTTTCCCTAAGACAGTTACATTTATGCCTGAGATCTCTCTCTCTGCCATGCCCAACTTAACAATCGTCTCACATTTATTTTTTTTAGGTAAAGTATTATTTGTATTTGTTTCATTAAAATACACTGTGGTGGGTTTGATATGCCTCTGCTTTATAGTTCTAATTTCTGTCATAATCTCAGCAGGTAACACAGTCAAAAGACAAGAGTTCTTGCTTTGGCATCTGGTTAAATCTGAAAGAAAAGTAGCAATAATCCTTTTTTTTCTTGATACCTTTCAGGTCAAATAGAACATAATTAACACCTCCCTTTCAAGGACAGCAAGCAAGGTGCTTGCTGATAAAATTAAGTGCTCTCATATATGAGCAACTGAAGACAACCAACAACTTTTGTTCCTGGCTATTATTAGTGAAATATTCAAACCTACTGCCCCTGCTGGTCACTAGGTATTCCAGCCAGCCAAGCCATCACCCTTGCCATTACCCAAGATACTCAAGGAGCTGCCAGAAGCTAGGTGGTGGGTCAATGGAAAGAACAGGATGTAATAGTTTAGAGAGTGATGAAGTATACGCAGGAAATGATACCATGCCAACCTGCCATACAATGCTTGTTGCAGAATCCAGAATTTCTTGTTAACTTTTTCCAATTTATTGGGATGGTTTAAATTTCTAAATATTTTATTGTTCAGTAATACTATTTTATTTTTCAATTAACACTTTTGACAATGAGTATAAAAAATAAGGTATATATTTAATGAGAAATTAACTGAATTTCTGTTCTCAAGAAAATAGATGATTTATGTGTGCCTTGCACAAAAGGTGATCAACATTTACCATCCATTGTGGGTAACATAATATTACTGACCTTTCAAAAACATGAAGACCCTAATCTATTGGGAAAGTATCAGAATCCACTTCAAAAGTTAGGAGTTATGTTAAGTATGCTGTGTTCAAAGATGACAACATAAGATGTGAGGCTGCAAAACATGCAATTTTGTACCACTCTGAAGCATGGCTTTTCATTTAGATAAAATCAATTACCTTTTAAATTAAGTTTTCTAATTTTTTATTTTTATTAAAATTTTTCATTTCTTTGTATGAATAAATGAAACAGTATTTGTTAACATGTTACTCAATTAGAAGAAAACTGTACCTTGAAACATCTTGATTATTAAAAGAACTATTGGATGGAGTTACTATGTTTAATTGGATTAATTTAATGGGATCCTCAGTGGAATGAAATTGAGAATGTCTAAAATATTGTGTCATCTACATTTAGCAAATCAACTTAAAAGAACCATAAACAGAGATGAGGAAGGGATTGATGAAAATCAGGGCCTTTTAGGATTCAAAACATACATAACTGAGAAAAAGTTCTTGAACTTTGTATTCATAGAAGGAAGTAGATGATGGATATGGTGTGAGAGGTCTCACACATCAGTAATTTGATAATAAAATGGGCACACTTTTATATAACAAACTGTATGGGAAGGATTAGACATATTTTGATATTCTTTCCTTCTCAATACATACACACATATACATACACACACAAAAAGCTGGATAAAAATTTGAAACTGAAAGGAAAAGGCAGAGCTGAAAAATCAACAGTTTCTGGACTGAAACAAATATTCTTTCAATTTGCCAGATGCTAAGCAGGTTAGAACTTACAAATAAATGTGAAAAACAATCATGTATGATTTGAGTGACTCTAAGATCGCTTTTACAATCTGGTCAAATATATCTCCACTGCTCTTCATAGCTAATATTTCTAAATTAATCTTTCTGATTGGGTAAAGAATTAAAAAATCTTTCACTATAACATAATCTCACAAAAATCCTCCTATGAAAGAATCTAATTGAGAACACTTAAGGGTAATGTTTTCAAGACTCCCTAGTACTTGTGGCACTGAAGAGAACAGAGATGGTGGAAAATATCTCCAAGTTGCCAATAGATAAATTTTAAACAGATCTTCATATACAGGTTTTAAAAATCACACAGAGTACTAAATATATATCTGTAGGAAAACTGTCATTGTTGAATGGAAGGATACAAACCAACTTCAAGATCGCACTTTTCTATGAGGAGAGAGGAGGCTTCAAGTGTATCAAAAATAACTTTATTTCTTAAAACAAAAACTAAGCTCTGAAGCAAATTTGTGAAAATGTTAACATTCATATGATTTTGATGGTGACTGCATGGTGCCCAATTACGTTTCCCCATATTTTTGATAATTTTGATATACTTCATACTTTTCATTTGTTTAACAAAGAAGCAGGGGTACAATGGAAGTTGAAAGAGAATCAAATAAAATGGGCCTCATTGAATGTTTTGCTAGGCTTGGTCCTAGAGCTGGAGTCTTGGGAGGTAACCCAACCCAAAGATGATTGTTATAGTCTCTGCAGTATTAGCAATAGGTTTTACCTCACAGACATGATTTCTAGTTTTAGATCAATCACTCCATTAAATGACCCCTTTTTTCTGAAAAATCTTTGTAGTGGCATGACCACTACACTGGATGAGCTTAAGTTTTTATTATCACTTCAAGGATAAATATTTTGTGGCTTGCTTTTATATACATTATGATATTTGATCATGATAATAATAGAGTGAGATTAAAAAAGGAGATCATTATTTATCTCCCTTTTTTCTGGTCATCCTGAATGCACGTTACCATACAACTCAAGTGTAAAGATTCAGGTTCTCTAAATTCCAGTAATTAATTCCTTTCTAGCACACCATTTTGCCGTCCTCACTGGGTTTCTCCCAATGTTAGGATTTTTATTATCAAATTACTTTGTTTTTAAGCAAGAATATTTCAGTCATATGTAATATGAAATATTAACAAATATGAAATATTAATGAGAAATCCTCTTTAGGAGAAAAGATAAACAGAAACCCACTGAAGAGCCCCTGAAATTCTAAAGCTCTATGATTATTTAGTTTCCTGTAATTTCACAGACTTTATTCCTTAAAAGACAGCATGTCATCTTATTTTCGTTTTTGAGATACATGTGGACAGACATACAAAGAAAATAGGTGCACTATATGCATGACAATACGTATATATCTAGGCAAATCCCAGTTCTATATAATTTTACTGTCTTCAAAAGAGGTGATTAAACATATAATACATTATGATTTATTATTTATAGTATTGTAAATATTTTCATACTAACACATCTAAAGTTTTGAAAAAAAATTCCAAATATATTTACATATATATTTTTGGTTCAGGAAGTATGTTCCTCAACAGCATACTGACAAAGCAGCCTAAAATTAAAGGTGAATATTAATATCGAATAAACACTGCTGAGTCTGAACCATTCAAAATTCTTTTTGTTATTAAATTTTTCATGACTTTTATGGTTCAGAGAAGGTCAATAATTATTTTAATTTCTCTTAACTTTACCTTCTACCTTCTTGATCATTTTTTTTTATATAAACCTAGCTCTGTAGCAAATATGTGAAAATGTTCACATTTTCAGGTGGTTTTTTTCATGCTTTACCATACCCCAAGATGCCTTCATACATTTATTTTTCCAACCTTTTCAAAATTGTTAATTTCCCTCACTGAGGGATCACGAATATATCTGCCGAAGCTTATATGTGCCAAGAACTGAGCAATGAGGAAATCTTCTTTGGGACAAAGGCAGAAGTGCAGAGAATTAAACAAGGCTAATTAACTTCCATGTTAACTGGTTGTAAAAAAGGAGTAAAAGAGGACTTATTTATACCCTGTAGTTAAATTTAGGTGAGAAGCATGAATTCAACCATGAATGATGTGTGAAAGCACAGGAAGCAATTCTGGGTCTATGCATTTGTTATATTGGTATTAGTATTTATTACCATTCACTGCTGCAGCAAATATCATTAGAAATTGCCTTCAACAAAGCTGGTTCCTGAAACATTACATAAGCTATAAAAATAACACTTGATTGGTCTAACAAATAAGATTTATTCCTAATTAATAAATTTAGAACAACATATGCTTTTCCTAGCCTTATTCAATGTGCCAGATATCTCTCCTAATGAAAAAGTAGTTCAGTGTCAATCCTTAGCAGAATTCCCACTTAATTACACAAAAACAGACTTCTATCCCTAACTTTTCCACCTCATTATTCTCCATTCACTTAGATAACCACTGTATTAGTTTCTGTTTATAGCTTCCATTATTTCTTTTTTGTAAAATAAACACACAGACATACACACACAAGATACACAAGAAATGATTGTGGAAAAGTCAACCACATAATCTCTTGGAGACTGAACATATTATATGACTTGATTTTTCACTGATGTTTTTCTATAGATATATAATTTTTATAAATATTTTTTCATATAGTCGGCATAATTTACCAAAGACTCAGTCTTCATAAATTGAAAAACCTTCTAATGGGGGAAAATATAATTGTTTAAATTCTAAAGACTTTATTTTTAAATTTGTTACTGTCTTTAATGTATGTTGAGCTTGACTTCAGAGTTATGATCCAAGTTCCAAAAAATAATTTTCCTTTTTTCTTTTCTTTCACTGTACCCAGTACCGTCAGTAAGAACTTAGAAGAAACTCAAAACATGTTTACTTGATATGCTTCAGTGTGCTTTATATTTTGAAGACTACAATTTTACAGAGGGTGGGGGGTTTTGGGGGTAGAGTCAGGATGGGTTACTTGTATTTTCATCTTGTCTTCTGTCCCTTGCCATGCCCTAAAGCCCTAATAATATTTTATATTTAAACCAGCGATTTGATGAAGCCAGAGGGGACACTTACAACCCTTACATTTTAGTGTTATAAAGTATGATGGAATTAAGATTCATAGATAGATGACCAATGGTCAGAGTGACAACACCGTGTATTGAAAAAGCAAGAAAGTAGCCTTTGTAGAGAGAAAAGAATGATGTAGGCAGTGCAGAGAATAGCAAAGATGAGAGTGTCCAGACGGCCCCATTCATTTGTGCACAGCCGCTTTTGAGAACCTACTTCATGCAGACATTGTGCTAGCCGCTTGGTAAACATTAGTAAACCTAAGTGGTAGGACCCATGTCTTTTGAGAGCTGAAATTCATGGTGAGACAGCAGTGAGAAATAGATACATAGTAAATAAACACTAGTAACTGTATAATTAACTAAAATTCTGTTAAGCCCTGGAGAGAAAATACACTTCCAATGATGAAATGTAACAGGAGGAAATACTTTAGATTGGAAGATGCTGGAAAAGGCAAAACTCTTTAAAGAGTGCTTTTTAAGCTACTTCCAGGAGCTGGAGCTGCCTAGAAAGAAGCACTAAAGCTGACCGCTGTACTTCCTCATGACTCCCCATGCCATCCTTCACTGTGTGAGAGGGGCTTCTGTGTCCTAATGATAAAGGAGCCATTTGCCTAAACTAGAGGAAATAGCTTTCTGTTACTCAAGACTAAAGAACCCTTACTAATATATGTTTAAATGTGGAGTTGGTACTTAAATACAACTTTATGTGAGAGTAGGCATAAAAAATGCATTGTTTTGGATGGATCTTCTTGAAATTGAAATTAATAGCAGTTAACATATTGGCAAATTAAAATATACTGAATATGCCTATTTTTAAATAGCCATCCTTCCTCAAAAAAGAAAAAACACAAAAAAACACAAAACTCACAGCTTATTTGAAGTGTTGACTTTGTAAACAGTTATAAAGTTGTGGGAATTTTGGAGCCAGAAAAGACCTAAAGGAAATTAGCTCACTTTATAGACCAGAAAACAGAAAAAAGAAAAAGAGATTCCAGGGATGATTTAAGAGTGTAGAATTAGTTTACAATATGACTGGGATGAAGCATAGAAGTGTGAGTCCCATTTTAATGCTTTCTTCAAAGGTACTAGTCAAGACAATCTCTAGAAACTCAGAGACCTACTTAAAGGTATTAACTCTTTGACCATATTTCAGGTTTTTAGTGACAAGAACAAGCCATCAGCAAATGAACACCTACTACAACAAAACGTCTTGGGGGAAAGGAGGGCAGTGCAATAAGATCTAGGCAGATTCTGCACACTGCTGGAATCTAATAAGGTTTTGCTGCTATAAACTTCCCCTTTATAGATTTCTATTGCTAGTTAAACTTTAATTAGATCTAGGAATGCCAGCAATCATTATCTAGATCTAATTTATAAGTGTGCTAAGCAGCAATGCGTTTATGAATGCCACAGTATATCTGAAATATATAATGGGTGCCCCCAGCACCAAATGATGGCCTCAAACTGATTACATCATTCTTTGGCAGTAGAAGCTAAAGGACATTCAGATCACTGCAGCAATGCCCAGTGCCAAGACCTGAACCAAGAATCCTCTGGCCTCTTCCAAATTCATTTAAAGGTACAACTTAAGAGAACTTTAAGACCATATGGAATGGTTTATTATTGGGTTTCTAAAGAAAAATGACATTTAATAATTCACCAATTAGTGAATTTTTAGTGGAATTCATTAAAATAGAATTTGAGAATATTTGTTGAAAAAAGAAAGCCTATTCATAGCAGAAAAAACAATTTTGGACATAGTATTCATATCAGGTAGAGATTTCTATGTATAATTTACATATATTTATAATTTTCTCTGAATATGTAAATGCTGACTCAGCTGGCAAACAAGTTTCCCCACCTATATCCATTTTAATAGGTCCTTAGTAGTCACCCAAGCGTGGTAATTTGAGGCCAAAACATAGTAAGAGAAAGAAAAAATAAACTTGTTTTCTGCACGTTGTTAAAAACCACTTCTCTCTTCTTGGCATGGATGAAAGCACTAACCACACACTACATGGTAATATGCACATCTGTGATCCCAGATTAGCACTCTGTAAATTAAGGTATTCAGCTCCTAATCCTAGAATTTTTCAGCTGGTGGTGATTGAATAAACCATTCCAGTTGCTGACTTGACTTTTGTTGTCTCTATCAAATCTAATAACCCATTTCTCCTTACAGAATGAGTAATAGCATATGTAATCACACAGAAAAATAAGATAGAAAAATAAAATGTGATATCTTTTTATAGTCTCTGCTTGGACCCCTTAAGCAGAATGGATGTGAATAAGGGTACATCTGCACAATGTCCTTGTAAACTTCCCATTTTCACAAAGGCACATTAAAATACCAAGATTAAAACAACAAATTCTTATTTTAAAGTATGTGGTTTAAGGAACCTGGAAGAAGTTTAGCCATCCATTCCATGCCTTAATATTTTTGTGTTTTTTTTGGGGGCAAAAATGTAAAAATCCGGTGTTTTCTGTTAGCTGTCCTAAGATTTCTTAGTAATCTAGTAGAAATAAGAAAAATCAGCAGTCTAGGTATTTACAGTTTCCCTTGAATAATATCAGAGTGAAACACACACACACCACATCATCATCATCATCATCTCATAGTTATTATAAAACAACAAACACTTGGATGTTATTTCTGTAGACCTGAAAGAATGACTTGATTTAATAATTAATATCTATCTATGTCTATCTATCTTATATCTATCTATCTACCTATCATCATCTAGTAACTTTTAAATCAAAGCATCCATTTTTCTACCTCTCTACACAGGGAATTCATATATGTATATATAATATATATACTTTCAAATTTAAACTATCAAAGTATTTTTATTATATATAAAATATCACTCTCTAGTACATGAAAGGTAAATAATTTAAGCTTTTAAATTTATAGCATATCTTATTTAGATATGGCCTATGCAAAAAAAAACAAAAACCAGGCACCTCTTACTTTAATACAAAGGGTATCTGATAGGCAAGGACTTCTCAGGGAAGAGGGGAATATTTGGCATCTGTTGTTTCCTTTGTCTCCTCCTAATGAAGAAAAAATGTTACTTTTACAGTGGCAACCTTCTCTTCATACATAAGATGTGGATGGATAAGTGGGGTGAGAAGAAAGGAATGGTACTGGAGAGCTGAGGTGGGTCTGGTGATATATGGACTATGAAATGTCTATGGAAGTTTTTTTCTGAGTTAGGCTTGCTTGAGTCACATGAGGGGGAAGTCATACAGCCCATATGACAGAAATTGTAGCTGTTTAAAGCATCCCATTTCATTCTCCTTCCATCTGAATGTCTTCATGCATAAGGACCATAGTTGTCATAGGACACAGATAGATTTATTCTAGATACTTTTCAAAAGCAAGATTTTTTTTTATCTCCAATCTTGGTTTCTGTTCCTTGAACAGAGGCAGATACAAAAGTTGAAAAGCTTTTTAAAAAAGGGAGATCAGAATTCTCCTATAAGACTAAATGAAATTAGATCATTATAAGGAACTTTAAAAAGAAGAAAGGTCCTAGTTCTATATTATGTAGGAAAGAAAATCCTACTACAGATGTATAAATGATGTAGAACAACTCCGGAATGTCACAGTAGGTTTCTCAAAGTAAGGTCTCTCTTTTTGTATAACAGGCCTTAACTTTTGTATTTAGTTGTAATTTTAAACGTATAATCTGCTTTCTTCAAGGTTGCAATACCACAGTCTCTGCTGGAAGGATATGGAAGAAAGTATAGAAAGAGTGGCCAAAGGAAAATTGGTCCTGAGAGGTTAAAGTTCAGATTAAAATACCAATATTTGCAATCCACAGGTGGCCAAAAGTTTAGGTAAACCAGTATCCTTAGATGCTCCCTGAAAAATTACAGATGAACCATAAGTTCCACTAACAAGTTACTCTAAGAAGAAAAATGGACTTTAACGATTTTCCTACTCTCATCGGTTCAGAGTGGCTTCTTGGATTGTGAGGTTGTTATCACTTCTAAGATGTGCCTGGCTTTTTTCTTGGTAAGGAAAGAAAACCCAATGGAAGGATACATGCCAAAAACAGTTTTAATGTTTCACACTAATTTTTACCTTAAAATTCATGAAGTCTTTCTAAAACCTGTTAAGTAAAACTCATTCCTTTTTGTAAAAAGGGAAGTTCAGCAATTGTGAAAATGACTGAGAAATACGGGAACTAGTTCATCTCTTTGATATAAGTATGGTGAGTTAGAATATTGCAATGAAATAGTTCCTTAGAGAATGAAAAAGATTCTATATTTTAAAATTTCTTCAGTTTCAAGCTTTCCTTCTAGAAGTATTAGACAATTTCAAAAAGAGCTGTTTAGGGCAAAATTTGGAGGTAAATTTTGTTAAATAACATTGCCATGCCATCTTTCCTTCAGAGACTTCTTCACTCTCCCTTGTGCCTAAGCCACATCCTCCTGCATCTCCAAGGGCCTGCCCTGGGTTTTTAACTCTTTGTTTCTCTGTCATTGATCTTATTTGTTCTTAACTCTTCAGAATGAAGTTTTCAAATACTACTGCTCTGAAGTACTAACCACTTTGTAAGGTTGTTGCTAAACCTGGAGATTTAATAGAATTACTGTGAAAAGAAAGGGCAGATGTGAAAAATCAGATTTTGAGAATGTGCAAATTAGAGTGCTCAGAACATACTTTAATATGCAATAGCTGAATTTTAATGAATAAGGTTAGTTCTAATTTCAAAACTTTTATAATCCTTTGAAGGTAAAGATGACAGTCCTATCTGATTACTCCTGATAGCATGATCAAAAAAAATAAATTTCATTTAGAGCTACTTACCTGGTAATTTAGGTGGTAATACATGTAGTTTAATATATTTGGGGCTGAGCCTTATTTAAATGAACAATCTCAAGTTATAAATATACCTAGGTATTAATTTGATTATTATGGACTTAAATTCACAAAGGTATAGCCCATTTATGAACTTTTAACTATAAACATAAGTGATACTTCTTGCTACTTCTACAGATATTTAATGGCCTAAAGCAGGTAGCTACCATCACAAAATATGACACAAATGAAAACTGAGCCTGTAGATAACACCATCACATATAGCAATGAAAAAATAGGAAAGATATGTTCAATTTTGTAATTAGAAAACTTCGAAAATGAAAAAGTGGCTCTTAAATTACCTTCAGGCATTATGGTGAAATGTACTTTCATTTAAACACTTTTATATCAGCATTCCACATTATTATTAAAAATAATTAAACTTGAATTCCATAAGGTTAACCCTGATATATATTTTAAATTCATCTTTGAGAAAATCTTAACATTATATAGGTTCACACTCTGCTTAGCAAGAACGCAAAGGACACTTAGAAGACTCCTTTCACTCTAAACTCAATCTTTCCTTTGCTATATAAGCTTCTCCCTGAAATAGAAGAAGGATGGGTGTTTTTCTGTCAACAGGTGGGTGGAACTAAGTCATTCTAGATGATGTTAAATAATGATGTTTCCAGGATGTAAGCCTAAAAACTGGGTATTAAATGAATACTATCACTTTTTAAAAATTACATGTAGGCATAATAGATGGCTGCACTAAAATGAATATTTAACCTGCCCTTAAAAACTCAGTTACAAGAATGGATATAAATGCCTTATTTTAAAATAACTTGTGGCTATATAGATGACTAATACTGTTATTGTCAAATGAAAAATAAACTATGCTGCAAGGGGTCTTAGAATTGAAAGTCATAGGGCTCAGATTCAGGTAGAAATATAGATCATGCCCCATCTTGGCAATTCCAGGCAAGGGTTTTTAAAGAAAAAGAAGATAAATTGTTTGTGGTTGGTGGATATTTTGGGTACTCCAATTATCCCTCAGTTTACATACTTTACTGAGTTCTTTATCTTGTGGCCTGTTTATGGTGTTCAGATATCCTTAGGGTTTTGAGGAAAATTGCTGCTTGAGGTTTTGTGTGCTTTGGTAGTTTGGCTGATATTTGCATAAAAGTATCCTCCAGAATGAAATTCTGACTATTTTAAATCTCTTAGCCATAGTGATGCTATTTTGTTTTATTTCTTTTTACATTCCCCATTTTGATCAAGATCTTTCTCTGAAATCATCACTGATCAACATTTGGTATTAATCCCTCAGCACCAGGGAGGTTTATTCCTGGGAGTCATGTCCCATATAGGAGAAGAGGTAGTGAGTTTATTTGCAGAGTTTGGCTTAGAGAAGGGCCACATTTGAGCTACAAGGAGGTTTTCAGGAGGTAACTCTTAGGCCTTAATTATAAATTAGCCTTAGTTTTGTCATTACAGAAATAAGTTTCATAAGTACAAGCTTCAGGATCAAGGAATTGGTATATTAGCATGGCTTGGGAGGTAGCAGCAACTATTATTCTGAAGATGAGATAATAAAGAAGAGACCCTGTAGTGACTATTAACAAAAAGAATTAGCAGTTTGAAATAAGTTATATGTCCAGTCTCTCCAAGATCTTAGATTTAGCCAATGGTGTGTAGCTAATAACTGGGAAATTTTGGTGGAGTCTAAATTAGTGCAGACCAAGAAATTTGATAGATTGCTTATTTCACCAGCTTTGGGTTTAGCTGGGTGTAAGGATGATGAATGAAATGGCAAGGGACTAGGAAGAGAGGATAAGGGAAATAATGGGAGTCTAAAAGGCATAGGATTCATTATGGGAGGGACAGAAATGGACTGAGGTACAAAGGTAAAGATGAGGGAGGAGTAAACGTGAATAAAAGAGCTAATATGATAATAGTAAAAATTATAGCAGGTGTTACTGAGTTCATTCTATCTGTTGAAAATTAAGCCTGGTCCTGTTTCTTGGGCTAGCCATCTTCATCAGATGTTGTCTACTTCTGGATTATTTAAGGTTAAGATCACCAATATTAATTATACAGGCCTGGTCCTGGATCTTCGTATAGCTGTCTACATCAGATGACATCAACTTCCAATCCTTGGTAATTTTGAGCTTCAGGTCCCAGTAGAAATGGACTTCCTAGCAGGTCTAGGAGCTTTCTTTAAATGGGAAATATGAATCCAAGAATCAATATCTTCTAATTTAGCTGCACATGGGTTTAGTTAAAATTACCTAATAGGGTCCCTTCCAATGAGGTTGGAGTTCATTTTTATGAAGGCTGAAGATTGTGGTTTGAATATCTTTGCCTCCCAGGAGCAGGCTTTTAAAAGATTGTTCTACCAGCATTTTATTTTTCCATAAAGTTTTGATTAGCTCCTGAAAATAGGTTAGCATAGTCTTGTTTACAAGGCAGGACTAATTTATTTCAGATTTTTTTCCATAAGTCTTCCTGTTATAATTTCAAATGGGGATAATTTGTGTTCCAAAAAGAGTGGGTCTTAGATTTAATAGGTAGATTGAGGTATTCCATGAATTTAGCTAATTGAGTTTTAATTATACCATTTATTCTTTCCATTAAGCCTGAGGTTTGGGGGATGATAGACACAATGAAAACGTTTGCAAAATAGGTCATGTTTTGCATATTGTTTTCATAATTTGTCCTTTAAGATGAGTTCCTTGGTAACTGTGAATTTCTGAAGAATTCCCCAATTTAGTATTGTTTTTTCTAATAATACCTTTGCTATGGTAGCAGCAGTAGTTTATCTACAGGAGGAGGCTTTAGCCCAATCAGAGTACATACAAATCATTATTAAAACATATTTATAGCCTTTGGGTGGAAGTAATTGAATAAAGCCCAATTGCCAAATCTCCAAAGATCTAGTAGGTATGAGAGCACATCCTTTAGAGGTATGGAAAAGTTTTTCTGGATCGTGCTTGGGCAAATTAAACAGTTGTGATATATTTTCATGGTCAGTTAGGGGATGTTTTCCAGAAATATTGCTTGCTTCAGCTTACCATTTTATCAGTATTCTTATGAGGCATGAATAATTTCTAAAACTATTTCCTGGTGGCAGTTAGGGAGAAGGACTGCTTTACCATTATGGCCGAATCAGGATTTAATTGCAGGCTTAGAAAAGCAGCTGGCGTTTCCCCGCCCCCCCCCCCCTTTTTTTTTTTATCTCCTGAAGAGGAGCATTTTGTAGAACCTCAAGAAGTAATGTTTTTATGTTTTCAATAGAGTTATTTGGTTCAAAAGTCATTATAGAAACAGGACATGGATTAGAATTATTGCTGCATTTTTTACAGCTGTATCTGCCATGTGGTTGCCAGGATTTTCCTCCATACTTCCCCAGAATGACCAGGAATTTTAATTATAGCTAAAGCCTTTGGTAACAGTGTAATGTGTAGCAATTCCATAATACAAGATCTGCTTTTCTCCCTGCCCCTCCATTGAAGGTTAAAAAACAACACCTCTGTTTTCATAACATCCAAAATTCATGAACAACCTCACTAGCATACTATCAGTGTGCATATTTGCTGTTTGTACTTCTGCAAATATACAGTCTCTTAGTGAGGGCAGAAAGTTCAGCTTCCCGGAATGACATAGCATTAGGTAAGGAATTTGCTTCTATTATATCCTGGATGAGGTAATAGCATATCTAACAGGATGGATTCCTGAGTTATCTTTAAGGTGAGAACCATCTATATAACAGACAATATCTATATAATTGATTGGAGATTCTTGTAAATCTATTGGAGAGGCTAACAGTTGGTCAGTTAAAGCAATGCAATCATGAGACCTTTCCTCAGAAATAGTAGGATGTAAAATAGCTGAATTAATATGTGTCAAGGAATAAAGGAGACATTGGGGAAAAGTAAGTAAACATCTTAAGAAGTTAATTTGCCGATAGCAAGGGCTTCAACAGAATGAGGGACATGAATAGTTGAGGAAGGGCTCATAATTAATTCTTTAATTGATCCTAAAAGTTTGGCTATCACAGCAACGGACCTCATGAAAGGGGGTGTCTGTTGGTTGCGGTATCTAATTGCTGCCTATAATATCCTAGGGGTCTATGTTGTCTCTATGCTTTTGTTTAAGGAAATCTAAAGCATTCCCTTCTTGTTCATGGACAAAGAAAAAAAATGAATAATGTGTCCCAGAGCAGGAGTGCCAAGTAAATTATGCTTTACTTCCTTCAAAGAATTTGATGAGTACTATCCCAAAGAAGGGGCTCGATATGTTCAGCTTTAAGCAAGGCATATAAAGGTTGAAGCAGCAAAGAAAAAATAGGAATCTAATTTCTACAATATCCTGCAAGGCCTAAAAATCTTCTTAATTGGTGTTAAGACTTGGGGGGAGGGAAAGTTAGAATGCTTTGGATTTGGTCAAGGTCTAGACTGGAGGCTCTGGAAGCAGAAAGAATGTAGCCCATATCAGGAGGTGATAGGACTATTATGGGTTGGAATAGCATCTAAAAGAGCATGGTGTTTAAATTTTATTTGCTTGACTGAATATTTATGACATATGACAAAAAATACATAAATACTTTTTGACAAATACTTACTTGTAGGACAGGAATATGTATGGGACTTAATTCCTTACTCTGGACTGCTAAATCTGCTTCTAAGAGTCCCCCCAAAATATCTCCCCTTTTGGGAGAAAATGTGTGCTTGGAATAATCCAAGGAAATCTCTTCTGAGAGGGTGCATTGGAGCAAAGGGGACTCACAAAAAATTGACTAAGTGTCTTTGAAAGGTCCTATTTGAAAGGGAATTGAGGGGAATTATAGATGGCCATGGGTTTGTTGGAGACACCCACCATTTGAATTGTTTCTGTGCTCTGGGGAAGAGGATTGAGAGCAGTGGGATTTAAGACAGAAGGTGGCCCCAGTATCAGAGTCTATACCCTCTGCCATGCCCCCAGAACATCCCTAGCTGTCACATTAAAAGGCACCTTGCTTTCTTAGAAGGCAAAGAGCAGTAGAGGGGCTGCTGCTGTTTTCAGGTAGTTTGGGGCAGGCTCTTGAACAATTTCAAGGTTATTTATAGTAATTACAAGCTCCAGTGCCCTGAACCCTGGGGTCTGGAGGCTTCATTGGGGCTTATTTAGGTGCTGAAATTGGAAACCCATGATTTGTGCTAATTGTGTTTTCACTGTTTTAGCTTGGGAGAATTTCTTATTCTCAGTCTTTTCAAACGTGCAATCTAATTGATCTGTAAGATTTACTAAATCATTAGGTTCCATGGTGGACCAGTTTAGATTTTTACATTTCAGAGTGGTTCTTAGTTGTTTTGAAAGGCCATTAACAAAAGTAGAATTAAATAGGGTAGATGTTTCATATTTAATATTGTCAAAACCAGAGACTTGTTTAAAAGTTTTTTTTTCCCAGCCTGTTATCATCCTCACATATAGTCTTATCTGGTTCCTGGGTACATAGTGATTTTTTTTCAAATAATAATTTGGTGAAAATCTTCAGATATTACCTTATGAAGTTCCTTATCTACTTTAAAATTGCTTCAGTTTTGTCAGTAGCTTTTTATTTAGAAAAATCATTTAAGGGTTCTTTCCAATTAGCATTCTCTATCCAGATTTTGGCATGACCTTCACCAGCACTCACATGAATTAATTGGTAAAGGCCTGAAAAATCCAGATCATAAGTCTGAATGACAAGATTGAGTTAATTTACAAACCCCCCTGGGGCTTCCGAGGGATTTGGGAAGTCTTATTACTATAGAAAAGGAGTTAGCTAAGCTAGGACATAGAGGAGGAGGACAGGAGGGAATTAAAGGAGTGAAGCCAGCTAGTAAGATAGGGAATCAATAGATGGATCTGGAACCTGGCAGAGAGTCCACATGCACATCAATAACCCCAAGATGGCTGTTAGAAGACCCTCCCCAAGATTCTGCCACTCAGAAGAAGACTTCCTCCAGAAGCCAGGAGAAGCCCCAGATATTCCCCAAGAACTTTATCATTAGGCTTTCCTGGAAGATTGATAGGAGAAATAAGCAATCAAAAGAGTAAACAGAGGGAACTCTTCCCCTGCCATTAGCAAAGGGGTGGGATAATTAACAGTTCAAAAAGCAGTGCTGGGCCTGAGTTCTTGCTTTTGCTTCTGAACCTGATTCTGGCTGCCTTCTCCCCCACTCAGATCAACACGCAAGTAAACCCAGGGATTTATAACCTATAATGGGAAATTGTAGCCTGTAAATCAGCCCACTTCATCACTTTTCAACCTCCTTCCTCTCTACCTGGGACCCCTGATCTGTTATTTGCTCCCATTTCTCTTCCCTCCCTACCTGAATAAATTACTGGCCTAACTCACCCCATGTGATCTTGAAATTCATTTCTCCAGCATAAGTCAAGAACCTAAATAAAATCCAGTAACAGGAAGGTTAGAACAGTCAGTTAGGAGTTCTGGATAATTTGTCAAGCTTGATAATGTACTTAGATAAATCTTCATTAGTCTTTATTAATTTAGTATTTGTTTCTTGAAGAGAGACAATTTTACGATTAGTTATGTGTTTGGAAACTTCCAAGTATCAATTAAAATAAGTATCTCATTGGAGTTGCTTAGTTTTTAGAGCCTCTATTTTCTAATTAAATGTGCAAATATACCAATTTAAGCATATCGAAAATCCCCATTGTGGCCATTGTGATTCAAGATTTTTCTCTAGTGCATCAGGTTCAATAGGATAAGAACTTACATGAGAAAGGACCATAATTTTTGTGTAAGAAACCAGCTGGTGTGCTAGATGACAGTATGCCATTCATGTTCTTAGACAGATTGGAACCCATTCTTTTAATTAGTTCTGATTGTGAACAATCCTAAAGCCTAAGCCTTAGAAGAATTGTCTGGGCTTTGGGCAAGTGATATATGTTTTACCAGCAGATGATCTGTGCTCCAGTTGTCCAACCTGAGACCAGGTGTCTCTAGTTGCACAGAAATTGTCTTAGGATGGCAGGTGACTGTGTGTCAATCTAGCCCATACACAACTACCTTATCATTTCATGGACATCTTGTTTTTCATAAGTTGAGGCTTTTCATCAAAAGGTGGTGGGTGTTCTAGTGGCACTTAAGTGCCCATCTCATGCCCACAGTAATAATTATTTCATTGCTCACAGTCAGAACACAGGTCAGATTTATTGTTAGGGAGGTGTCCCTCCACTGAAAAAGATTTCAGTACTGAATTTGTAAAGTCCAGTTCAAGTACTCAACCATATAAGGAAATATTCCTTGTATACCCAAAAGGGCCAACACGAAAGGATTGCTGTCACCAGCCTAAAAGAACGAAGGTTCAAATACCCTTTACCAGAAGACACCCAAAGGAAGGTCAGAAACTCAATGACAAAAAGGGAGATTTGGAGCCAAGAGGACTCATTGGCAGGAACCTGGGGTTTCAGGGGGAAGGCGGAGCACAAGGGGCTCTTGCAGATACTGTGCTCAAATCCAGGGGCAGCTCCAGAGTCAGGTCACTGGTCACTTCAGATCCCATTTTTAACACCATGCAATAACAAACAAGAAATGATTTGTTGTTATTTGTCATTAAGTTGCAGCAATAAAGGTATTTATTGGGGGTCTTAGAAACTGAATTCATAGAGCAAGATTCAGGTAGCAACCAGAATCCTGTCCTGTCTTGGCATTTCCAGGCAAGGGTTTTTAAAATAAAAGAAAATAAGTGTGGTTGGTGGCTTTTTGGATTAGGTTTGTCCTTCAGTATAGATAGTTTATTAAGTACTTTATGTTGAATTTGCTAATGAAAATTAGTAACATTAGTGTTTTTGGCCTTATCCATAACATGTAATATATTGTCTCACTAGGAGTTTTTATGTATTTTTTCTCATCCCTTCATCAGAAGGAGGCCAACTTTGCTTCAGTTTGTAGACATCCCTTGCTTCGGTGGAGTCTTGTGATATACAATGAAATGTAGAGATTGCCTCAGAAAATACGCATTCCAGGCTTTGTTTCCCAGAACCCTGCATTTTTGAGGTGGTTTTAATTGCTATCTGGAAGGGAAAGAGATGACAAGGCCTCTGAAGGCCACAGAAATGAGAGGACAGACTTCCTTTAAACTAGGAGGGTAAGGTACTTTGCAGTAGCAAAAGTGGCAGGAAGAGCAGTGGCCCCTGCCACCTCACATGCCCACACCACCCAACATTTGAGAGAGCTACAAAGGTTAATGGCCTTGCAGTGCTCTAAGGGGAGAGAGTCTCCAGCTCAGGCTCTGAAATGTCTCTCATGCCCAAACTTGATCTAGACTTGGTGGAACTGCCTGTCCTGGGAAAAGGGCATCTCAAGTAATTGGCATGGACTGAAGACCTGGGGCGGAGCATTGAGAGTGGCCTGAGGGGCCGAGGAATGAATGAGACTGAATTTTCTGTGATTTCAAAAAGGTAAGGCCTCGGAATCAGATTTAGTTTGATTCAATAAAATAAATTACTCTATTTCCTAAACACATAACTGTTTTGAATAAAGTCCAAATCCTCATTTGCATATAAATAAAACTATCTAGATGTAGAAAAATATAGATTAGAAGTAGATATGGATTTTAAATATCTCTATCAATATGACTGTAAATTAGATATCAATATCCTTGCTAAATTCATGTTCCCAAATATTCTCTTTAGGGATCAGTCTTTCAGCAAAAGGAACTTGTAATATCATCTATTATAGTGAGTTAAGAGACCACCTTAAAGTCCCTAAAATTATAAAAATTAAGTGGTTATTCATTTCCTCACAGAACTTCCTCCTTGCTTACTTTTGTCAGATGTTTTCCTCTCATCACAGCCAACTAATAGAGTATGACAAATGTGCCAAATTTCCCAATATAAGAATAGCCTGTGTTCATCTGTCTACATGGGGTAAAAAGGACCTGATCCGTGGGAGTGACACTGGTTCTAGAGTCAGCTTCCCTATTTCTCTCTCTCTCTCTTTTTTTTTTTTTTTTTGGTTACTACACAGAGACTTTATAAACTGACTCAGTTCAGTGGTACAATTTCTCCTCCTAGACAATGTCTTACTTTGCCATACATCTATGACAAATGCAAGATAGTGATTTGGTTTATACAGCAGAAATTTTTTACTCAAGTTTTTGAAGCTAGCACAAGTCCAAAATCAAGGTTTGCTTTCTTCCTGAGTCTAGTGTTCTGGTGTTGGCTGCCAATGATCCTTGGGGTTCCTTGACTTGTACCCCAGCCTTGCATCACATGGCCAAGTTATCTCAGAAGTCCATTGACTTTTGGCTTCTGGCTCATTCTTGTGGATTTCTCTGACTATATCTAAATATCTGAATTTATTTGGTTTGTACAGGACTCCAGTTATCCAAATGAAGGCCCAAACTCATTTAGTTAGGCCAAACCTTAACTAAAACTGACATCTTCAAAAGGTCCTATTTACAGTGGGTTCACACCCACAGAGATGTGAAATAAGATTAAGAAAAAGTTTTTCTGGGATACATAACAATCTACCACAGGCATATTTTCCCTGACTAGAATTTTTTCTTTCTTTTTCATTCAGGTTAATTTAGGACAAAGATTTTTGACAAGTTGTCTTGACAATAGAGCCCTATTATGGTGGAAAGTACAGTGGACAAAAATTCTTAATATTGTTTTTGAGACCTGACTTTACAATGTATTCATTTTATGATCTTGTAAAATAAACTTAACTTTGTGAGACTTAGCTTCCAAGTCTATAAATTGCTATGCAAAGTTGTCATCATTATCTTTATCGCTTTCTAATATAAATGAAAGCTAACTCCAACCATGGTAGATTCCTGAGTTCTGAATCTAATGATCTAGCACAGACCTGTGATGTGAAGTCTAATCTTAACTGAGAAAAAAAAGTAATTCATTTTTATATCTAATATTTATTTTAAATCAATTTGCAGTTTTAACATTTCTGGTAGTTTTTTTTTTCTTTTTTTCTTTTTTCATGTCTTTATTGTTTTTTATTATATGGTTGTTTCATTATATTTTTAACTAGTCATCTTTTTTGTTTGTTTTAGTGTTTTGATGTGCACCTTTGTTTGTAGACACAATGCTACATTTTTTCCTTACCCTTAAAAAGTGTTTTACCAATATCTGTGGAACAAAGTGAATGACACTATAGCAACTAAAAGAACAAATATCTAGGAATAAGTCTGATGAAGGATGCAGAGGACAACCTAAAGAAATGAGATGACATTCCATGATCAATAACTGGAGGTTAAATGTTATTAAGATTTAAATTCTGCCCAAAGGGATTTACAGATTCAATGCAGTTCTAATAAAAAATCCAACAGCTCTCTTTAGAAAAATGGAAAATCCAATCATCAGATTTGAATGGAAGGAAAAGTGACCCCAAATAGCCAAAACTATCTTGAAAAAGAACTAAGTTGGGGGCCTTACATGTCCCTATCTTAAAACTTATTCCAAAACTACAGTAATCAAAAGAGCATATACTTGCACAAGGACAGACACATAGATCAATAGAATTGAATTGAGAGTTCAGAAATCAATCCTTAAGTTTATGGCCAACTGATTTTTTTTTTAGGTGCTGGGGTGGGGGATCGAACCTGGGACCTCATATGTGGGAAGTCAGCACTCAACCACTGATCCACATGCATGTAAATAATGGGGAAAAAAAGTGATTTCTTACACAACTAAGATATTAAATGTTCTTAAATGTCACTTAAGATAGTGAAATCCAAAAGGAAAAAGTGATGGTGACATAAAATATTGTTCCAGTATTACATTAGGTCCCACCATGGAAGTGAAAAGGGCCATTATAGGCTGGTGGCTGATACCATAAAAGCCCTTTGTATAATGTGAAATGATAAATGCCAATTACTTCCATCTTATTGGCTAAAGAAAGCCATAATTCTGATATTTGTGAACACATTTGAATTCTGTTGCTCTACATAATTGTGCCTGTACTTTATTATGGCAAGTATCTAATGTATCTAATGTAACAGACTTCCCATGTATCAATTTATGCCAAAATCATAGTATATGGTGTGAGGAGAGTCTTTTTGACAGTCTAGCATTGTTGAATTACCACTTTCAATATCATCCCTATGATTTCTATATCATCTGCCCAATGCCTTGAGTAAGACTTTATCCTGTTTTACAAATGCAGAGGATTTCATATGAATTGTTGTTTTTGTAAAACACAAATCATTGAATAATAGTAATTTCATAGGGTTCAGTCTAATAGGATTAGAATTGTTGGGCCATGATGTAGATATTTATATGTTTATATTCAATAGATATTGTCAAAGAGTTTGCCAAAATTGTTATACCAATTTACCATGCACTTCTACCATAAGTATATTATTGTTGGGTTGCTCCACATTTCTAAGTTGGTAGTTTCGTTTTCTTCTCTCTCTCTCTCTTTAATATTAGCTATTCTTATAGTTGTGTAGTGATATCTCAATGTGGTTGTAATTTGCATTTGACTAATTAAATTAATCCCCTTTTCATATGTGTACTGACAATTTGAATATCCTTTTTTATGAAATCTATTTTAAGTACTTTTTCTTTTTTTTCATGAGCGTGAGACAGCATTAATCAGAGTGAGGCCTCTCATTGAAGAATCTTCCTGGGTTGAAAGAAGAGGAGTTGTGGTTTGAGTACTGTAAAGAACCTATGTTCTCAGAGCATTCTTAGTAAAGAATGATTGGTAATATTGAATTCTTAGAAAGCTCTAAGACATTTTCCTGGCTGCTTGTATGCATTTAGATTAGTTTCTTTTCATTTTTTAATAGATGAAAATAATGTATTATGATTATTCATACCTTTATTAAAGAAAATAAAATAGCTCTGAAAAGATTTTTTGTTTGAAAGATTAAATTCAATATAAAATATAAGAAGAAATATGGTGGCCTTATTAAAATCTAGGTGTCCCAACCTTGTTGTGATTGTTCCCCTCAAAGCACCTCACGGCATCCTCAAGTCTTCTGAGCAGTGTAATCTGAAAGTTGTTGAAGCAATGAATTGGTATCAGAGATAATTTTTTAACTTAAAAGTTTCATGATGCTGGGTCTAATTCAAGCTTTGCATTCCAATCTTTTTTTTTTTTTTTTTTTTTACTTTTATTGTTGATTCGCTATGACTAAACTAGGAAGAGACTGATTTATGAATGAACTAATCAATGTTTTATTCATAATGGGAGATAAACCCAATCATTTACTTAACAATATGCCTTTTCCATGTTCAAAGTACTTAGGAATCTCCATCAATAAATATAAGTCTGAGAGCTGAGCATGGATTTTTATTCTAACAGGGGCTGATATTCAGACAGGATGTCCTAACAAGCTCCTATTACATGAAGTCTCTCAATATTACTGAATAATCCTGGGCTTCTCTCTATTGAAAAATCATCCAGACCCATGGTCAAATTTTTAAAGTCTCCCTCTACCACTTTTGTAGATACTCTAAGGAGTATATTCGTATATATTTTTGCCATTATGTCTCTACTCTCCATTTCAATCCATTACCAAATATCTCAGTATAACATTATTAGAGTTCCTACTACTTATAAGGCTGGCTCTCCTCCTATAATAGTGGATTTGTCTATTTTTCTTTGCAGTTCTCTCAGTTTTCCCTCACCCAACTTTACACTATGTTGTTAGGTCCCTGAATGTTAAAGATGGTTATGTATTTTCAGAAAATTGAGCCCTTTATCATTACTGTAGGATTCTAATTAACTGTTAGATTTTTTTGTTCTGCAATGTTTCATCTGAATCCTCTATCTTTATATTTGAAGTGTGTTTCTTGCAGACAACATATAATTGTGTCTTTTTTTTTCTTCAATTCATATCAACAGTCTATATTTTGTAATTTGTATATTTAGACCATTCACTTTTACAGTGCTTGTTGATATGATTGGGCTAATATCTACATGCTCTTAACTATATTCTATTATTTGACCATGTTCTTTGTTTCTATATTTTTCTACTCTTTTTCTGCCTTTTTGGTTTTAAATGAACATTTTATATGACTCCACTTTCTCTCATCTCTTAGTGTATTAACTATATTTCTTTTAAAAATAGTGGTTACTGTAGATTTTGTATTATATATTTACAGCTGTTCTAAACCCACTTTCAAATAACATTATACTGCTTCAAAGACAATGTGAGTAACATAACAATATTTCTAGTTCCTCCCTCAATCCCTTATAATATTGCTGTTATTCATTTCACTTATTTTTGTTCTATGATAACCCAGTATATCATTACTATTATTTCTTTGAACAAATGCTTATATATTAGGTCACTTAGAAATAAGAAATATTAAAATTTTTATTTTACCTTCCTGACATTTTCCCTTTATTTAGATTCAAGTTTAATATATAATTTTCCTTTTTATCTGAAGAATTTTTAAAATTATCTCTTGCAGGGCAGTTTTACTGGTGACAAATCCCCTCAGTTTTTGTTTGTCTAAGAAATTATTTTTCCTTCACTTTTGAAAGATTTTTATACTGGATAAAAATTCCAGATTGATGGGAGATTTTTGTTTTCTTTTTCAAAACTTTAAATATTCTGCTCCACACATTTCTTACTTGTACAATTTCTGATGAGAAATTTGATGTAATACTTTTCCTTTTTCTCTATAGATGAGGTTTTGTTTGTTTTGGTTTTGGTTTTCCCTGTGTCATCTTCAAGATTTTCTCTTTGATTTTATGCAGTTTTAATATGTCTAGGTATAATATTTTAGTGTTAACCTTGTTTTGTGTTCTTTGAACTTTCTGGATTTATGGCTTGGTGTCTATTATTAAGTTAGGAAAATCATCTGCTAATAATGCTTCAAATATCCTTTTGCTCTTTTCTTTCTTTTCCTCTGGTATTCTAAGATGTATACCATACCATCTGAAATTGTGCCACTCTTCTTGGATATTCTATTCTATTTAATTTCATTATTTTTCTCTCTTAATTTTAGTTTTGGAATTTTCTGTGAGCATATTTTCAAGCTCACTGATTCTTTCCTCAGCTATGTCCAGTCTATGATGAACCTCTTGAAGGCATTTTCTTCATTTCTGTTACAGTATATGTTTTTTGTTTTTTAAAAAATTTCTGGCATTGCTTTTGAGTCTTCCTTAAAATTTCCATCTCTGTGTTTATATTGCCCATCTACTCTCTCATGATATCTATTTTCCATTAGAATACCTAAAATAAATTTTTAATTTTATTTTTTAATTGTCTTTTTTTAAAGTTAATAAATCACACAAAATATTACATTAAAAACATAAGAGGTTCCCATATACCCCACTCTCTACCCCCCCACCCCATCAATTTTTTAAATGGTATGTTTTTGAAGATATATAGATCACAAAAAAAATGTTACATTCAAAAAATCTAAGAGGTTCCCATATACTCCCTACCCCCTCACCTCATTCCTCCCACATCAACAACCTCTTCCATCATTGTGGCACATTCATTACATTTGGTGAATACATTTTGGAGCACTACTGCACCACACGGATTATAGTTTACATTGTAGTTTACACTCTACCTCAGTACATTCAGTAGGTTATGGCAGGATATATAATGTCCAGCATCTGTCCCTGCATTATCATTCAGGACAACTCCAACTCCCGAAAATGCCCCCACATCACATCTCTTCTTCCCTCTCCTTGCCCACAGCAACTACCATGGCCATTTTCTCCACATCAATGCTACAATTTCTTCCATTACTAGTCACAATAGTTCCATAGTAGAATATCAGTAAGTCCACTCTAATCCATACTCTATTCCTCCATCCTATGGACCCTGGGATGGTGACATCCACTCTACCTCTATGTGGAGAGAGGGCTTAGATTCCACATGGATGATGGATGCAATTCTCCTGCTTGCAGTTGCAGGCACTCTCAGCTCCCTGATGTGGTGGTTGATAAATTAATTATAGTTAATTTAAATTTCCTCTCTGGTAATTCCAGACTTTGTGTCTTATCTCTTTCTGGTTCTGATGTTTGTTCTATCTATTCAGATTGTGATTTTTCCTGTCTTTTTCTTGACTTATAATTTTTTTTTGTTTGAATTTGGACATGATGTATTGGGTAATAGGCCTTTTATGTTAGGTCTTATGTTAATGTACTTAATTTGATGTAGCAATATGTGCCAGAGGCTTCAGTTTCCTTTCACGTCCCTCTTTGTTTTTCTCCCCTCTTTTCTTAGGGTTTCCCTAAGAACTCCTTCCTAAAGTCTGTCATTTGTAGCTCTTTAAGTTGTAATAACCTATTATTTCATTAAAGCTGTCAGTGGTGTTAACAGTATGGAAATGGGGAAGCATTCTATAATATTGTGGCTAAATAACACTCTTTATGCTGCTCTGATTCCCTGGGCATTCTGAAGTGTTTTGTAAACTGTATTTCCTCCTTTTAGGTAAGATAAGTAAAACAGATGAGACAGGAGGGTTACACTGGGCTAGAGTTGGGTAACAGCCGTTCCTCTAAGAAGGGTAAGACTCTGGTGGGGTGGCTTCCATTGCAGTTAGACTGTTACGTAGAATGCTCTGGGTGCATTTCAAATGGCTAATTTACCCTACTCCCTGCCCTACACTTGAGGGGAGTTTTCCTGGGTCTTCACTAAGAGAACCTGGAGGGTTTTCTGGAGATAAATCCCACTCATGTTTGAGCCCCACCCCCAAGACTAGTCTTTCAGGTGTTTCATTCTCAAGCTACTCCACATTCAGACCCCACCAATTCATTGAAATTACCATTTAAGTTTTCCTGACAGTTTCAGCTCCAGCATCTTCTACTCCAGGTAAGCTGATATTTGATATTGGCCATGTTTCTCTGTATTATCCTATCTCTCCAGATTTTTGGGGTGATGATTTACCATGTGACATCAATTCTCTAATGGATATAAGAAAATGTATTGACTTTGCTGTTTTTATTTTTTTTAAGCTTTTTTCTTGTAAGGATGAGAGTGATGATTTTCGAGCTCTTTCCATGATGGAATAAAACTAGAATTCCAAATGTGGTCAATTTTATTGAGTTTTCTGTTCAGTCTTGTCTTTTGTCTGATACAGCTAAATTATGCTTTCTTTGTAGCATTCTCATGCAGGATGAGTGTTTGGGAACTGTAGTATCAGGATTATGCCTCTTTTATCTTCTGTGTATGGTTTGTTTATATATATTAGTGGAGAATTTATATCTCTTTAGTTGAACAGATGGCTAATATGAGAGTAGAACTCTTATTTTATTGTTTACACCATAGCAGAGATATGTACAGTCAGCCATATCATATACAAATGCAAACAAATGCACATATTTTATGTCATCTTGGCCACCTGCCTCTACTAAATCTCAATCACATGAAACAGAATCTTTACTCTAAAATGGCTCTGCCAGTTCTGTGTTTGAGGAATAAGTAAGAGTGTTTACCTGAAGACATATTCAAAGACAAGCCAGCATTTGAGTGTTTTGTGATCTTTAACTTGAACTGTTGCTGTATTATTTAATCCTATTTTGTAACATTCTTATCTATGCATTATTCAAAAATCTCTCAATTCTTAGAGAAATTCAAAGCAGGAATAGTTCTGATGGTAAAATTTTCCTACCACTATGATATTTTAGAGAAACTGGAGGTTGAAATATTTGGGAAGATGTTAGTATGCAGGATATATTACTATAGAAGATAGTGCTAAGTAAATTGATAAACTCTGTTTAAGTCCAACCACAGCAAATAGGAGCTAATTTTATATTACTCTTTGGATTATGTATTTCAAATTCTTTAATTTCTATCAAATACAATGTGTTAGAATTTCAACAATTATTAAATAATATATAATCCCCTTGATAGAGGCCTAGAGACAATGAGGATTTGGCAATCGATGTGCAATAATTATGAGGATACCAGACAATGTGATAGCAGATGACGATTAAATAAATATTGATTGCCATGCAAATAGATCAGTGCTAGGAATTATAACTAGCAATATTAAATGATGCTTTTGCCTATTATGTCCATGTAATATTATAATTATTGCATTAAATTATATTTATACATACACATATATATTATATATACATGCACATATGTGCATCCCAAACAAATATTGCCTGAATTCTCCAGGGCACTAGAAATATAGATAGGGTTGACTCGGGTTTCTATTCCATCATTGTAGAATTACAGAGGCATGATCTCAAATTTCTAATTACTTCTTTCTAAGGATTCCTCTGTCCATAAAAATTTTCTTTTTATTTGGTCTTTATGGCTCTTCATATCTTGTACTATGGGACTGGGGGTGGGGTGCGAAGAGACGACAAATCACTCTCCTGTTTCTCCAACCTCTCCATGAAAACGATTACAAATGAAAAAGTATGTTGCATGTGCAGATTGGTCATGTGAAAGGTAACAAAACATTTCACATCAAAAAACTTAAAACTGGGGTGCACAAAGTCGTTTGCATTCTGAGGAATCCTTTACCTATTCTGACATCGGGAATTTGAAGATTCTCTTGGGAAGCATCACTCCATTTAGATTTTGCTAAATCTATTTGATCCTCTCTTATTTCTAGTCTCGAGCTTTCCTTTCTGTCCCTCAGTCTTAAGGAACAAATATAAATTTCTAGTTTCCTCATATAGAATAGTTCAGTCCTCTCATTTGTGGTCTTGTTTCTTTCTGACATTAACCTCTCAAGGCAGCTCTTAAAGGCATTCTCCAAAGTATCTACACAGATTTTTGTTGCTAGCTATAAATAAAATATATTCCTCTTCACTCTTTGCCTCTTTTTCCTCTGTTCCAAGTCCTCTATGTTACATATAAACACAATCACACAAAAGCACAGAAACAGAGTATTAAAATTCTGATCCATTGAAACTGTTGAGAAAATAAAACTACCTTCATCAATAATCCAGAGTATATTTTGCCCCATCTGTAGGAGCAACTTTTTTAACAAATCAATTTTATTGATATATATTAATAAAGCATAAATCCATTAAAGTGTACAATCAATGGTATTCAGTATAATCACATAGTTTTACATTCATCACTTCAATCACTTTTTAGGGCATTTTCATTATTCCAGCAATAATAATAATAATACTAAAAACCAAAAACTGACCAACCAAACAAAAACAAACTCATCACCTCTCAATCTATGTAGGAACAATTTTAATTGCTATATGAAAAGTCACATTTATGGACATAATAAAATTGAATCAGAATGTACGTTATTAAAATCTCTGGACACTCATAATAGGATTATCATTTCTTTAGAAGGAAGAGTTAAAAAGTCAGAGAGTTTTTAAGAAAAAGCCTTGTGGACATTTTAGAGAAAGGAAAAATGAATGTGTTTACCCATGTTCAGAAACTTGAGCAATAAAGCTCCTTCAACTAGGATAAGTAAAGTGTTAAGTAGAAGGGGGTTGGGAGGCCCTTACAAGAATATATGATTACTAATTTCTCTGGCTTTTAGGAAATCTCAGGGATTAGGACCTCAATCATATCATAGCATGTATACACCTGTTTTAATTTCAGCTCTGTTATCAAAATTATATATCTGGATGAGTCACTCTTATTCTGAAACAAATTGAAAAAATTATTATTATTTTTTTTATTGGTTTTGTAAAAATATTACATTAAAAAAATATGAGGTCCCATTCGACCCCACCACCCCCACCGCACCCCTCCCCCCCCCCCCCCCCCCAGCAACACTCACTCCCATCATCATGACACATCCACTGCATCTGGTAAGTACATCTCTGGGTATCTCTGCACCTCATGGTCATTGGTCCACATCATGGCCCACACTCTCCCCCATTCCATCCAGTGAGCCCTGGGAGGATTTACAATGTCCAGTGATTGCCCCTAAAGCACCATCCAGGGCAACTCCAAGTCCCAAAGGCGCCTCCACATCTCATCTCTTCCTGCCATTGTATGGGGAAAAAATTATTATTAATGGGAAGTTAATTCTTGTAATGAATGTGTAATTCCTAATATATCCCAAGCTTGATTCCATTAAAATTTTTCAGGAGGGTGTAGGAAACAAACATAAAAGCAAATAATCACAATGCCGTCTGTGAATTGCCCTAAGAGAGTCTTGAGGAGTAAAATGCCTAAATCAATTAATTTACCTGGGATTTCCATCTACCAGTTACCTACCTCTACAGCTGAGATAGGTGGCTTTTGGCACCTGGGTTTGGATGAGGCCATGAGCTCTGATTAAGTAGCTGCGGGGGGTTTCCACCATTGTGGGTTGAGTTGTAGATTAGTGATTAGCAGCATTCAAGACCAGAGTGTGATGAATCTCAGGAAGAGTTTGGTGTGTATCTATCTCTGTGTGAGCTGGGATTGTATAGAGAGGTGAAATGTTGCATTACAATCAATGTCCCAGGGCACCTTGATTCCTGTAAAGCCAGAGAATAACTGGAAGTGGACTGAGTTTTCCATACTCCAGAGGTTGGGAGTTGGTTGCAAGTCTAGTGAATAAAAGAGATTCCTGGCCTGCCTTGTATGGTGGTTGGTAGTTCATCCTTATGTACCAGGCAGATAAGTCAAGAGAACTTTTTTTTTTTCTGAGGTACTAGGGGTAGGGATTGAACTCAGGATGTCAGTTCAGGGGAAGCCTGCACACAAGCCCTCAGCCACATGGGCTACCCCCTGAGTTTTTTTTGTATCTGACTTATTTTGTTCACTAGTGTTTATTAGCCCCATTCATTTAATCAACAGTTTGCTCATTTTGATTGCTACATAATATTACATTGTATGAACATACCCAAATTAGTTATTCCTCTGTTGATGGAAATTTGTGTTGTTTACAAATTTGCCATTATAAAGACTGCTTCTATTAACAATCTTGTATATATATTTCATGAAAGAACATATGATTTCCATTTTTTATAACTAGAAAGAGGATTACGGGGTCATAGGATAAATACTTATTTTCCCAAAAAGTTTTTCAAAGTTGTTATAATTTTTCCAGTCCTTACCAATATTTTGCACTTGGGTCTTTTAAATTTATAATATGGTATAATGATGTCTCATTTTGATTCTAATTTTTTATTTCTGTAATGAATAATGAAGCTGAAAGCTTTTTTGTATGCTTATTGGGCATTTGGATATCCTTTTCTGACAAAATATGTTTTGAAAATTTTTGCTTATTTTTCCATTGAATATACTATCTTGTTTTTATTGATTTGTAGGAGTTCTTTATGTACTTTGAAGTCAAGTCCTTTCTCATGTATGCATATATTGTAACTGTCTTCTTTCTATTTGTGGCTTACCTTTTTACTCTTTAATGGCAACTTTTGATGAAAAGAAATTTCTCACTTTAACTTAGTCTAATATTTGCCTATCCCAAATCATAAAATTATTTATCAATATTATCTTCTAGAAGCTTTGTATATCTTTAATCTCTCATACTTAGGTGTAAAACCTTGAGTTTTGAATATTTTGTA
Organism: Dasypus novemcinctus; assembly: GCF_030445035.2. Lineage (NCBI taxonomy): Eukaryota > Metazoa > Chordata > Mammalia > Cingulata > Dasypodidae > Dasypus > Dasypus novemcinctus. The sequence continues at coordinate 20,713,235 of NC_080683.1, forward strand.
AGGAGGGGGTCAAGATTAATTGTTACTCATATGGCTACCAATTACAGAAAAAAACAAGCAAATTCATTTCCCCATTGCTCTGCAATGATAGCTTTGTCACAAATCAAACATTTATATATGTGGGTCTGTTTATAAATATGCTATTTTGATGTATCATTTCTCTGATACCACAATGTTTACATAGTGTTCCTTTATAAGAAGTCTCAGTATATGATGGTATGATACCTCCATTTTGTTCTTCTTCAAGTTTGTCTTAGCTATTTTGTTTTTTATCTTCAAATAAAGTTTAAAATCACCTGGGAATTTCAGCTTTAATGCCAGTTATCTTCAAATTGAATTATACAGTCAATTCAATCACAGTGAAATTAGCCTTTCAGTTCATTAATGTGATATATTTTTCTACATTTATTATGTTCTATAATTTTCATTAATGATGTTTGTTAATATTCTCTGTATAATTGCTATAGTGAAATAGTGAGGTTTAGGACCATGCCATTTTCATCCAGAAAAGTTACCTTAAACTTTTTCAAACATTTTAAGATAAGGACAGTTCATTTTTAAGATAATTAGGGATTAAACTGATGTGAAGCTCATCTTCATTTTTTTGTCTTTTATCCTTATTTCCAGTCTGTGTTGTTTAATGTATGATTTGTTAGTATTAAGAAAATCCATTACCAACATCCAAGCAGAATTACGAGTCTAGGTTGGTGACTAATTAGAGACTGAGAATGAGAATGAGCAGGTTAGAAAAGGATGACTCTAAAATTTCTAACAACAGTTGACTGGGCATATGGTGATGTCATTAGCTAAAACGGAAAATGTATGTGGAGCTGGAGCTTAAAAGTCAAGAAAATGGTATCAGTTATTCTTTTTATGAGGGACAGGGTAACAACTGAGTGTATTTATCCAGTATGTTGTTTAACCTGTCCCTCAGAGCATAATTGAGATATTAAGGCCAGAAATATTGCTTTGGACTAAATGAAAAATAAATATGCAGAATTGTAGAGATACTTGGTTTGATAATCAGATTCTGTATGGACAACTATTTTAGAAGATTTTAATTTTAAATATTTTTTACACATCTAATATTTAGTATATTTGTATGAGGCTTGTCAATGAATAGAGCAAATTTTGATATAACCTTTACGGGAAAATTTTTTAAATCGTATCTTAGTCAAGTGCTAAGTATAGGTTGACTAAAAGTCATATGGTTTTCTCTATATTGACAAAAGTAATCATTCCAAATTCAGGTCTTGTGAAGACACAACCAGGACACTCAAGCATATTAAACCTTATAGTATCTCAGCCATTAGAAGTATTTCACATGCTGCAATGAGATATACATCAGTTTAGAGTTTGGCTATTATGTTCAAGTCATGGACTGTCCAGAGATACAGCCTGAGATATATATATATAAGCACCATAAAATGTTAGGAACTCGTATCTCATATAGTAAATATGCTAAATAAATAAATATTTATGTATAAGATCTATATTCCTGTGAAATATGTTTTTTTCTATGCTGTAATTTTGTGTTGTGAAGTAGTGAAAAACTTGTTTTATCACTGACTATATATAAGTCAAGAAAAAGTGAAATGTATCAAAATTCAACATACTGATAATGAAAGAAATATATGTAATTCTTAGAGCTAGAATTGGAGGGGGATATTAGATAAAATCTAGCCAGTAGTCTTCAAGTCAGACTCTACATTAAAATCAACTGAGAAATTTTAAACAGTGCTTGGTCCTTACCCCACATCGATTATTCCAACATCCCTAGGGTAGCATCTAGGCATAAATAACTTTTATGATCCCAATGTATAGCTGTAGATGAGAACCACTCATCTAATCCAACTGCTCAATTTACACATGAGAATATTAAGACCCATAGAAGTTTAGTGATTTGCCCAAAGACCTTCAGGTAATTAATTTAGAGTTAGGAACAGAGCAAAACTAGGCATCTGCACTCTCATTCCTGCATGCTCTATATAAAACAGAGCAAGTAGCATGTACTATAGCATTCCCTCCATTAGTACTATGCATTGTGAAGGCCAAATAAAGTTATCCTGGTGGTAAGGTAAGGCGCTTAGGTGGCAATTGCTCTGCATTTGTCATGGAACATATATATACATTTCATTTTTAAAACAATTTATTGAAGTATATCATTCATAAATGAATGTATATTAATAATAAGTTAATAGCAAAAGTTGAGAACTTACAAAAAAACACGTTTAACATCATACAGGGCTCCCATATATCACCCCACCACAAATACCTTGCATTGTTGTGAAACATTTGTAACAAATTATGATAGTGCATCCTTGAAGTATTACTACTAACTATAGTCCAAATCTTACATTTGGTGTCTTTTACCCCAATCTACCCATTAGATTTTTTGTTCATAAACTATATAATTTATCTAAAATATACAATCAATGGCATTTGGTATAATCACCATATAATTTTTCTCAAGTATACAATCAATGGCATTTGGTGTAAATGCCAAGTTGCACATTTATCACTTCAATCAATATTAGAGCATTTTCATTCCTCCAAAACAAAACAAAACAAACCATTATCCTACCCATATATGCTACTAATTACAAATATTATGATGTACTTTGGCCATTTCTATTTATTTCCAAACAACTTCTTTTTTTTTTTTACCAATTCTTCACAGGTTATACCTCAGCTTTCCATTCTCTAACCATATTCTTTTCTCTGGTAGCTTATAGTCTAGTTATTAACTCCATGAGTTTGCTCATTAAATTTAATTCATAACAGCGAAGTCATACAATATTGGTCCTTTTGTACCTGACTTGTTTCACTCCACAAAATGTCCACCAGGTTCATCCATGTTTTCATATACTTCATGACTTCATTACTTCTTACAGCAGAATAATATTCCATTGTGTATATATACCACATTTTGTTAATCTATTCATCAGTTGATGGACACCTGGGTTGTTTCCACCTTTTGACAATTGTCAATAATGTCATTATGAACACCATTGTGCAAATGTCTATTCTTGTCACTACTTTCAGTTTTTCTGGGTATATACTTAGTAACAGTATAGCCAGGTCACATGATAGATGTTTATCTAAATTCCTTAGGGACTGCCAAACAGAATTCCAAAGTGGCTGTACCATTCTACATTCCCATCAACAGTGAATACTTTTTCCTTTCTCTCCATATCATCTCCAACATTGGTAGCTTTCTGTTTTGTTAATAATGGTCATTCCAGTAAGTGTGAAATTATGTATCATTGTAGCTTTGATTTGCATTACACTAATAGCCAGAGATGTTGAACATTTTTTCTGTTTTTTTCCCGTTTTTATTTCTTCTTTAGAAAAATATCTATTCATATTTTTGCCCATTTGTCTTTTTATTGTTGAGTTGTAGGATCCTTTTAATATCATGGATATTTGACCCTTGTTGAGTATGTGATTTCCAAATAATTTCTCCCATTGAGTAGGCTGCCTTTTTACCTTCTTCACAAACTCCTTTGAGGTGTAGAAATGTTTAATTTTGAGGAGATTTCATATACATATTTTTTCTTTTGTTGCTTGTGCTTTGAGTGTAAGGTTTAAGAGACCCCCCACCTACTAATAAGGTCTTGTAGATGTTTCCCTATGTTATCTACTAGGAGTTTTATTGCCCTAGTTTTTATGTTTGGGTCTTTGATCCTTTCAGAGTTCATTCTTTTAGTTATGGATATTCAGTTCTCCCAGCACCATTTGTTGAAGAGGCTGTTTTGTCCCAGAAAAACGGACTGGGTAAGAAAATCACTTGACCATAGAGTTGAGGATCTATTATTGAACTCTCAATTTTGTTTCCATTGATCAATGTGTCTATCTTTATGCCAATATCATGCTGTTTTGACAACATGTTTGACAACCATAGCTTTATAATATACTTCAAGGTCAGAAGCTTGAGTTGCTGAATTCACTTTTCTTTTTCAGGATGTTTTTGACTATTTGGGGCCCCTTTTTCTTACATATAAAAATTGGTAATTGACTTTTCCACTTACATAAAGTAAGCTTTTAGAGTTCTGAGTGGTATTACATAGAATCTATAAATCAGTTTGGGTAGAATTGACATCTTCATGATGTTTAGTCTTCTAATCCATGAACACAGAATGTTCTTGCATTGTTTAGGTCTTCTTTGATTTCTTTTTTGATTTCTTTTAGTCATATTTTATAGTTGTCTGAATACAAATCCTTTACATTCCTGGTTAAATTAATTCTTAGATATTTAAGTCTCTTTGTTGCTATTGTAAAAGGTATTTTTTGTCTTGATTCCCTCGTTAGCTTGCTCATTACCAGTGTATAGAAATGGTACTGATTTTTGCATGTTGATCTTGTATCTTGCCAATTTGCTGAACTCATTTATTAGTTTTGCTATAGATATTTCAGGATTTTTTTTTAATAAAGGAGCATATAAACTATGAATAGTGAGTGTTTTAATTCTTCTTTTCCAACTTGCATGCTTTTTATTTATTTATTTTTCTTGCCTAATTGCTTTAGCTATAAATTCTGGCACAATGAAGAATAACAGTGATCATAGTGGGCTTCCTTGTCTTGTTCCTGATCTTACAGGAAAAGCTTACAATCTCTCCCCATTGAGTTTGATGTTGGCTGTGGGTCTCTCATATATGCCCCTTATTATGTTAAAAAACTTTGTTCTATATTATCTTTTGAAGTATTTTCATCAGGAAAAGATGCTGGATTTTTCTGTATCAATCCAGATAATCATGTTTTTTTTCCCCTTTGATTTGTTAATGTGATGTATTTTGTTTACTGATTTTCTTATGTTGAGCCACTCTTGTATACTAGGAATACAACCCACTTGATTGGGATGTATAATTGTTTTTATAAGCCATTTGTTTTGATTTGCAAAAATGTTGTTGAGAATTTTTGCATCTGTGTTCATTAGAGAGACTGGTCTGTAATTTTCTTTTCTTGTATCTTTACCTGGCTTTGGTATTAGGGTCATGTTGGCTTCATAAAATGTATTGGGTAATTTTCCCTCTTTTACAACATTTTAGAAGTTTAAACAAGACTGATATTAATTCTTCTCAAAATGTTTGGTAGAATTCACCTGTGAAGCCCTATGGTCCTGAACCTTTCTTTGTTGGAAGATTTTTTTTTTTTAAAGATTTATTTATTTATTTAATCCCCCCCCCCCCCCAGTTGCCTGTTCTCTGTGTCCATTTGCTGCATCTTGTTTCTTTTGTCTGCTTCTGTTGTCGTCAGCAGCAAGGGAAGTGTGGGCGGCACCATTCCTGGGCAGGCTGCACCTTCTTTCGTGCTGGGCGGCTCTCCTTACGGGCGCACTCCTTGCACGTGGGGGCCCCCCCACGTGGGGGACACCCCTCGGTGGCACAGCACTCCTTGCACGCATCAGCACTGCGCATGCGCCAGCTCCACACAGGTCAAGGAGGCCCGGGACCGGAACCACGGACCTCCCATGTGGTAGATGGATGCCCTAACCACTGGGCTAAGTCTGTTTCCCTGTTGGAAGATTTTTGATGACAGATTCAATCTCTTTGCTTGTGACTGGTTTGCTCAGTTCCTGTATTTCATGTAGATTCAGTGTAGTTTATTTGTGCATTTCTAGGAATTTGTCCATTATATTTAGGTTGTCTTATGTGTTGGCATACAGTTTCTCATAATATCCTTCTATGACCCTTTTTATTTCTGTGGGGTCAGTCATAATGTCCCTCCTTTTATTCCTGATTTCATTTGTTGGCTTCTCTCTCTTCTTTTCTTTGCTAGTCTTGCTAAGGGTTTGTCAATTTTATTGATCTTCTGAAAGAACCACCTTCTGGTTTTGTTGATTTTTCTCTATGTATATTTTTTGTTCTCCATTTCATTTAATTCTGCTGTAATCATTGCTATTTCTTTCTTTCTGCTTTCTTTGTGATAGGTTTGCTGTTCTTTTTCTAGTTTCTCCAGCTGTTCAGTTAGATATTATTTTTAGTTCTTCTTTTTTAATATAGGCATTTAGGACTCTAAATTTCCCTCTCAGCACTGCCTTTGCAATATCCCATAAGTTATTATAAGTTGTGTTCTCATTTTCATTCATCTTAAGATATCTACTAATTTATTTTGCAATTTTTTCTTTGACCCATTGATTGTTCAGGAGTGTGCTTTTTAGCCTCCATCACATATTGTTGATTTCCAGCTCCATTCCAGTATAATCAGAGAAGGTGCTTTGTATAATTTCAATCTTCTTAAATTTATTGAGAGCTGGTGTTGTGGTCCCACATGTGGTCTATCCTGGAGAAGATCCATGAGAACTTAAGAAGAAAGTATAACCTGATTTTTGGGGGTGCAATGTTCTGTATATAACTCTTAGGTCCAGCTTGTTTATCTATTGTTCAATTTCTCTGTTTCCTTGTTGAGATTCTCTCTAGTTGTTCTATCTATGAAATGAGTGGCATGTTGAAGTCTCCAACTCTCATTGTAGAGATGTCTATTTCTTATTTCAGTTTTACCAGAGTTTGCTTTATGTATTTTGGGGCACCTTGGTTAGCTACATAGATATTTATGACTGTTACTCCTTCCTGGAAGATAGTCTTTTTTATTAATATATAATGACTTTCTGCATCTCTTAGCACTTTTTTCTGCATTTAAATTCTCTTTTGTCTGATACCAGTATAGCTACCTCTGCTCTCTTTTGGTTATTATTTGCTTGAAATATATTTTTCTAACCTTTCACTTTCAGCCTATTTGCATCTTTGGGTCTAAGGTGAGTCTCCTGCAGACTGCATATGGATGACTCATGTTTTCTTATCCATTCTGTCAGCCTATGTTTTTTGATTGGGGAGTTTAATCCATTAACATTCAATATTATTACTGTAAAGGCCTGAATTACTTCAGCATTTTATCCTTTGGCTTTCATATGTTATATCTTATTATTGTCCATCGTTTTACCTTTTTGATTACTCTTTCTGATAGTTTTCACTTCTACACTCTCCTCCAAGCCTCTCTTTCTTTTCTTTCCTTTACAGAACTCCCTTTAGTGTTTCCTAGAGAACTGGATTCCTGTTTATGGGCTCTCTTAATTTCTGTTTATCTGTGAATATTTTAAGCTTGCCATCACTTTTGAAGGGCAGTTTTGCCAGATAAAGAATTCTTGGCTGGAAGTTTAGCAGTTTTTCTCTTTCAGTAACTTAATTATATCATACCACTGCCTTCTTGCCTCCATGATTTCTGAACAGAAGTCTTTAATATGAAATTTCACTTTTCCCTTACTGCTTTCAGAATTTTCTCTTTCTCTTTGGCATTTGACATTCTGAATATTATATGTCTTCATGTTGGCCTATTTGGATTTATTCTATTTGGAGTATGCTGTTCTTTCTAGACACATATATTCATATATTTCATGACAACTGGGAACTTTTTGGCCATTATTTCCTCAAATATTCTTTCTGTCTCTTTCCCCTTCTCATCTCCTTTTGGAGCTACCATTACACATTATGTTGGTGTGCTTTGTGTTCTCATTCAACTCCTGGATACCATGCCCATTTTTTCCCATTCTTTTCTCTCTCTGTTCTACTCTTTCTTCAATTTCAGTTGTTCTTTCCTCTATGTCACTGATTCTTTCTTCCATGATTTCAAATCTGCTGTTGTGTGCTTCTGTTGTATTTTTAATCTCACTAAGTGCATATTTCATTTCCATAAGCTCTGTTATTTTATCTATCCAAGATTTCAAAATTTTCTTTGTTCTCATGCAGTCTCCTCTTCTTTTTTTTTTTTTTTGTGGTACTAAGTAGGACAAAATTTTGAGCTTTTAATGAGATTGTACGAATATTTCACAACATTTAACTTAATATGCCTCAATACATCCATGTGGTAGTTAAGTAAACAGTACTATCCATTTTATTACATAGTGAATAGGAGAATGGGTAAATGACATACCCATACTTTAAGCAATAAGAATAAATCAGAGACTTGGGGCATCCTCTCTAGATCTAACTTAAAGGGGATGAAAATTAAAATTTTAATCCTTCTTCTAAAAAAAGTATTATGTAATTTAAGGTTTTGTCTTTTTCTTTTTACACTAGTTTATTAGATGTAGTACCATCTTTCAAAGGTGGCATCCTTTTATTCAATAAGATGAGAAAGGAGAAAAAGAAAGAGATGAGGAAAATGATCCAGACTATGACCCCAAGAAGGAACAAAGCCCAGCAAAGTGCAAGCAACAGTGAATCAGAATGGACTACCTTCTGCTTTCCTGAAAAGGATGAATTTACATCATTTGACAAACCTATTTCAAGTTTATTTTGTTGTTTGTTTGTTTTTGTTTTTGCAGCCTAAAATAAAAATGTCAAATGCAATTTTAGTTCTCAGAAGAAAATGTCTTGATTTTGTATTGGTAGAAGCAGAGCCTAGTTTAAATGGTTGTGATGAGTTTACCCATTCTCTTCTTAATGTCTTTTATTTCTTTAGCCATGCTGTCTTTCAACTCCATGATTTGATTTAGCAGATTTGGATGAACCTCGTTGATTAGCTGCTTCAAGTCCTGTGTCTCATCTGGAACTTTGATTTGTTACTTTGTTTTAGTCATATCATACTCTCTCTTCGTATGGCTTGCAATTTTTTCCTAATATCTAGGCATCTGATTCTAGTGTTGAGTTTACTCTGATGTTCAGATTCTCTCTCTTGCCTAGGAATTTACTGTTAAGTAGCTGTATGCTACCACTGTTCTCTGACTCTTGGTTCAACCTTTTCTAGATACTTAGGATGATTGCCCCTGTTTGCTCAAACCAGGTCAAAAGATGGTTTTCAATGTCCTTTTGAACTCAGACCCTAGGTTCTAGGGGGAATGTATTCAGAGTAAGTCCTCATGTGGGTGGGTGAGACAGAAGCATGTCCTCAGAGCTGGCCAAGCCTCACAAACAAATTTTCTCAAAAACTGTTCTCCATCCTTGGCCAGTCACACCCTCCCTCTCTCTGCTTCCTCAGCAAACAGCCCAGTGCAGTGTGGAGGGTGTTTGAGAAGGCAAATTATCTTTAGCTCCCTGCCAACTCTCAGTGCAAACAATGTCACAGCCCCGCCTGACCTGGAACTGTAAGGCCCCTTTAATGCAGCATACCACATTCGCTGGTCAAAATCTGAATTCACTGTAGGCAGTGTCCCAGTTTCCCTCCTTTCTTGGGGAAAAGAACCTCTGCAAACCTCTGAGTCCATAGCACCTGCAGTCCACAGCCTCTGCAGTCCACATATTGCTATTTGCTCCATATTGAGGGGACGGGTGCCCTCTGCTGCTTTTGCAGTTCTACTTACAGAATTTTTCAGCCAGTTTAGACTTACTTCCTTTTACCCTCTCTCTTCTGGGTGGTGTTTCATCTTCCCTGGTGTCCTGAGCCCCAAAACAGCCCTCCAGACAGTCTCTGCCTATCCTTTAGCTATTTTTTTTCCTGGGAGAAAAGTGATTCCTTCACCTCTAATCCTCCATCTTTCTGGAAGTAGATAATATATTACTTTATGTGGTTCATTGGGGACAATCAGAAGTTTTAGAGACCATAAGATACAAAGATTGTATCATGCTATATATGCAAATATATTATTCATAGGATTATAATCAGTAAAAAAATCTGATGATAACACTCATATCATTGATGAATTATAAAAGACAAATCTGTGGTCCAATATGAGTCATTTAAAGTGCTGTTATATAAGTTGAGTTGTAAATCATATACATTCTAAAATATACAAAATGATGATTATCATTTATAATCATGGCATATAAAGTGCCATGATACAAATGATTACTCAGTATGTTTGACATATCTTCACGTATTTGATATGCTCAACTAAATAAATCTTTGAGACCACACAGGATCATTTGTGATTCAGAGTTATCCTCTGTGATCTCTCTGGCAATTTATCAGAAGGTAATTTGAGAAGAGGTTTCATTAAGTTAAAAGAATATTGTACATTTGACAAAAGTTTAAAAGCCTAATAAGACTAATATAAATCTGCTTCAACAATAAAAGAAATTAGTGGTTTCTGCTAAAACACCATTGAAATTTCAGTGAGAGTTGTTGAGATTTATTAAGGGCTCAAGAAACATAAGATCATTTTGGATATTAAACATATGGGTCTATAGAGGAAAAGTGTTGTTTATAAACAGCATAGGAAGCCAAGAGAATCATTTCCTTTAGCAAGAAATTATACTTTATATCGTAAGTATATTTCATGTAAGTTTTAGTTTTTATTTTCCCCTAAAGATTTCAAGTTTATGCTGTAAAGATCCATGGAATGAAAAGATTTAAAAATAAAACTCAAATTTTCCATTTCTTTTCATCTAGTTCATATAAAGGAAACTATCCAACTATATTCTTGATCTTATTCATGGTGGTCAAATAAAAGGGGCTTACAAAACATTTTTTGAGGAAAAATAGGGTGAGTAGTTAAATATACTCAGCTTTTTAAGAAAGCTTAAAGCTTTGAAACAATAAAAAGAGTATTTAAACCATATCATCTTAGCATCTTCTCTCTATGCAATAATTGCTTCATGATCTGTAAAATTATTCTGAAGTTACTGTAATTGTGGCACTTTCCCCTATTTTCTTAAATGATTCAGGTGAAAGGAGGCATATGCCTAACATTAATACAGTAGTTTCAGTTATTCAAAAGAACTAAAATGGAAAAAAATTATGAGAAAAACAAAGCAAAACAATGACAAACAACAAATCCTTTTAACTATGGAATTAAAATTCCATTGAGATTATTCTGGGCCTTAAAAGCAATTAAGGATGGGAGTAAGGCATATAATGGAATAAAAATGTTACCCTAAAAATTTTATTTGTATCCTTTGCCCCACCTATATTCTTATTGACTCACTAAAATTGGAAAGGAACTCTGAAAATATTTATAGGAAAGAAATGGAAGATAGAATAATATATACACACAAATAGGAGATAATCATAGATGAACAGGAATAGGGAAAAGAAGACAAAGGCAAAGGCCTGAAGACACTTAGGACTGTAGAAGAGGTGGAATTTGGGGACTGAAGAATGAATGAGTATATGTGTGTGTGTAGAGTTGTTGGGGGTACATAAAAAGGCAGCACAAGGATGTTCCTTGGTGGTAGAGGGAGAGTTATGTATCTTGGTTTGGCAGTGGTTACATGAAACTGTGCATGAATAAAATTGCATAAAACTACATACACACAAAAATGAAACATGTAAAAATGGTTTAAACTGACTAAGCTCTGTAGTATAGTTAACAATATTATGCTACTATCAATTTCCTGTTTTTGCCATTGTATTACAATTATGTAAGATGTTACTATTGAGAGAAGCTCCATGAAGGATACGAAGGACTCTATGTACTATTTTTGTAACTTTTTATGAGTCTATAATATTTCAAATAGAAAGTTAAGAGAAAAAGAAGACTGTTGGGAAGGAAATAATAATTCGCAATGTTCAAGAAAGTGAAGAAGGAAACAAGTAGGAGCTAAAATTTTGCTCATTAGATTTATCCTCAAGGAGGTTATAGGTTATGAAAGAGCCTTTTAAGTGGTGTAGTGGAGTGGAAATTTCATTGAATGGGTTAGATAGTGTTAGAGGTGAGCAAATGTAGACAATTAAAATGGACAACTTTGTTCAAAAATTTTAGAGATTAATGAAGGAGTTAACATGAAAATTAAATCTGAGGCTAAATGTGGTCAAGGGAGGACATTTTAAGATTTTAAGATTTTAAGATTTTGAGCATATGTTTCTTTATTTTTACACTGGGGTCTTCATTTCTGGTCTTACCACAAGGAAGAATACTTTTTTTCCCCGAGTATATTTTGGAGTATATTTTTAACCTTTGACTGACATTTTCATTATAAATTTTTTTCAAAATTTTTTGTCATAATGGAGTTTTTGCAAAAGATATTTTAATTATTATAGAGTCTATGAAACTTCTTTTATTTCTTAGCCTCTAGTGTCATAATCTTGGTTTAGAATATTTCCTCCATACCTTGATGGCTCATATGCTCTCCCTAGATTTCTTGCAGGTTTTAGAGTTTGTATTTATGTATTTAAACCTATCTGAAGTATATATTTGTGCATGGGATAAATAATGGTGGTTTCAAAGTGTTAAAACTAGCTCACTTACCATTCATATTCATTCACTTTCTTCCAGACCTATTTTTTTCTTTTTAAATTATTATTTATTTTTTTAAAGATACATAGATCACACAAAATGTTACATTAAAAATATAAAAGGTTCAATATTAGAGGTTTGCAATAATTAACAAGCTGTACCTCAGTTTCTCCTGATATGCACTGGGGAAAGGCAAATCCCCTTCCCTGTGTCTGAGGACATGGCATGGTACTTTCCCACAGGTTAAACAAAGAAACCTCATAGAGACAGGAGTAAAGGGGGGAGATGGAGATCTTTAATACCTCTACCTGCATATCAGAGGGAGACTGAGGTGGAAACCTTCACTATTTACATATCCTTTAATCCCTACAGATGAAAAGAGACATCTGCTCCTGTAGCGTCCCAAGAAACCATAACTCCCTAATCCACTATCTTTTAGTCACTATCAGGGAAAATTTTCACCTCTAGGGCTTCCTATTGGTCCCTGCCCCTCACTTGGACCCTCAAGCCCCGCCCACCAACTACCATTTCCCCACCTAGGAAAGTTCTGTATAAATTCAAGTCTTCCCCTTCCAGGAGTGGGCTGAAGTCTTTCTTCAGACCCCTACCATGCTGGTGGGGGAACTGAAGTCTGTTCTTCAGACCCCCTCCACTGGGAGAGCTTCTCAATAAATAAATTCTTTGCTTGTGGTCAGTCAGTCTCCTTGTCCCAGTAAGAGCTGTATTTTCTCCAACATTCCCATATGATCCACTCCCCACAACCCCCACTTCTCCCACATTGACAACTTCTTTCATTAGTGTGGTACATTCACTGCATTTGATGAGAACATTTTGAGCATGGCTATACAGCATGGATTATAGTTTATGTTGTAGTTTACACTCTCTCCCAGAATAGTCAGTGGGTTATGGCAGGATATATAATTTCCTGCATCTGTCCCTGCAATATCATTGAGGGCAACTCCAATTTCCAAAAATGCCCCAATATCACACCTTTTTCCTTCTCATTGACTTCTGGCTGGAAAGCTTCCAGCAGCCTTCCTTGCAGCCAGAAATATTCATGTGGTCAAGTTCTGGTCAGAGTAATAAGCAAATATCTTAGAGAGGCACTTATTTCTTTACAAAAATGGAAAATCCTAGTAGGTCAAGGCCTTTTTCCTTTTTCTTTTTTCCATTTTATCTTGCCTGGATAACTAGAGGAGCAGCAGCCATCTTGCAACCATGAAGATAAAGCAATTATGACATGCTAGAGCATTTACATCAACTTATAGAATACTAGCTTCTAAACTTTATGCTGAGTGAGATAGATCAACACCTATATATTGATTTCTCTTACTTCTTTCTGGCCAAAAGCAATTCTGAGATAGGATAATACTTAATTTCTTCAATAGACATAGCCAGTTGTGTCATAATGTTGTATTAATTATACATTCTTTTCCTGATTAAATTAAAATGACACCTTTTAGATAGTTTACTGTCTCCTGTGCATTGGTATCTAGTCTAGAGTTCTCTTCTGAATAATTTTTCACTATTTCTAGGCTAATACCTTAACAATTTGGTATTTATAGCTTTTCAGTTTGTTCTTAGATAAGATGAGCAAGTCTTCTGTTACAGTTTCTATTAGTATACATTTCTGGGTTTTTCTTGGGCATTTATTTTACCATATAAATTTTAAATCATTTATATAATAATTTTTTAAAAAACACTTTATCAATTTTCAATTGCATTAAAACAATAAATTGAGTTTGTAAGATGATGCATTTATAATTTTATGATATTAACATTGATTTTTAGAATTTGAAACTTCGGTCTTAGAACCCAAGAATGTGTTACAGTTATCTTTACTTGGTTCATAATCTTTGCTCTTTGAGAGAAATTCTTATTATTTTCTTTATATAAATCTGATACCTTCCCTATCCAATATTAAGTATTTTATAGTGTACCCATAATCTGAAAAGAATTTTCCCCAAATTTTCATTATAAATTTCTTTCTCCTATTGTTAGACAGATAGGTACTCACTGAAATTTCTAACAAAATGTTGGACAACAATTGTGCTATTGGCATATCTTTTAGAACTTAATTTTAACTGAAATAACTTTTCTTTAGTTTTTTTAAGAACATCTTTTATTGTTTTAAAATAGTCATTATGTTTAAATAATTAAGAATTGACTGTTAAACATTTTATTCTATTTATATTTTATTTAGAATAAGTAACAGGATGAATTTTGTCAGATCATTTTCAGTCTTTGACAAGTCTCAATTTCTCAATATGATAAAAAAAATAGAGAGCAAAATAGATGACATTAAGCCATTATGTATGCCAAATGTAGAAGACATTGAGAGAACAAGCAAATGCTATTTGGCAATAAATTTGAAACACTAGAGGAAACAGATGATATTTTGAAAATATTATGAAAATATTGCTTAAGAACATGTATCATACAAAAAATTCTATTTCTTATTGGAGATTATCAAAATGTTTAAAGTTCTCTAGAAGAAAAATAGAGCACTAGACTTAGAAGAGATCATATATGAATTCTAACTTTTAAAGACTAGATATTTTCATTATTATTTCAAGCATTTCTTATCATGAGATAAATGGAAAGCTCTCCAATAATTTTATAAGATCAGAATAAATTTAATGTCAAATCTGACAACTCTTTAAAAAAGATACAATAATATTAATATGAAGAATAATCTAAATAAAATCCTAGCTAATGGAATAAATGAATGTGGCAAAAATATTATTCTAGAAACTAATCAGGCTTGCTCTAGAAAAAAGGAATCATTCTGAATCTAGACTGCTAGCATAATTAATCATAATTACAAATTGAAAAATTATTTGTATTCTTTGTTAATAAAATCTAGGGGACCTATGAGTTTTATCAGATATATAACTAAAGATTTTACCTCTTTCTAAGATGAAATGCTTTGTAAAAATATATCATTAGCCATTAAAAATTAATGAAAATTTGGAAATATTTTAAATATTTATTTTTATTGTAAATATCCCTAAAATGGATAATTATCAGTGTATTTCCAAATCTGTTTGGAAGGGTTACCATTTGAAGGTACAAGGTATGTTTTCAAAATATATTGATAATAATTCATATTCTTCTAGTGATAAATATTTTCTTCTGAAGCAACTGAGTATAGATACTAGAGTGCCAGAATTTGAAACCCAGTTCCTGCACTATGAAGCTGTATGAACCTGGGCAATTTAATCAACATGTATGTCTTTGTTTCTTCATATACAACATTAATGCAGTTCCCATCTCATAGGGTTGTTTGCAAGGATTGAATGAATTAATACATGTAAGATGTTTACAGTAGTGTCTGGCATATAGTAAGTGAATAAAGGTATTAGAAATTCTATCATTGCTACTACCACCACCACCAGTATCACCATTAAACCAGTGATTTTCAACTTTTGATCATGTTTGGGTACTTCAGTGTATAAGAAGGGCACAGAACAACTAGCAGAATTTGAGTAATAATATATTCTAACAAATTCAATTTTTAATTTTCCTAAAATGTTTCTCCATAGTTGGGAATAGGTCTTGAAAATTACAACTTGAAAGTGAAAAAAAAAAAGTTTTTGGAAGGTATAAGAGATGGTTGGTGATTCAACATATACCTCATTTGTGGTATGTTGAATTTATGTGCCCTAACGAACACGTTCTTAATCTTAACTTCATTGTAAATAGGCTCTCTTGAAGATGTCATTTTTAGTTAAGGTATGGCCAGCTCAAGCAGGGTGGGTATGGTAGTTTACGAATTTTTATGAATCTCAAAAAGAGAATGATTATGTTTATAAATGAATCTATTTCTCTGGGTGTGATTCCCTTTGAGTGCATTAAATTCAGCTGAGGGGTGTTTGATTAGATTATTTGATAAGATTGCTGTAGCGCTTTCCATTGGACTACATCAGTGAAGCATGACTCAAGTTGAGTGCCTGCCCCCTTGCTGGGTCTGATATAAATGGACACTCCCTCAAGAAGACACACAGAGGAGAGAACTTCATCATTTTTGATCCTGCCATGTGACAAAAAGAAGGCTCAAACAGCTAAATCCCTGGAGAGAGATGAACCATTTTGCCTGATAACTTATCGCTGACCTTGGTAAGAGAGCTGAGACTGATATAGGAACCCAAGAGAGATAAGCCCCATGCCAGCCTGAAGCTGAGATTAGGAAGAAGCTGGTCCCACAGAGTCTCAGGAGGAAGAGGAAGCCCAGAGGGAAAGACTGAAACCTGGCAGATTATCACCTGCCATCTTGCTTTAGCACCTGGCAGCTGACTTTGGTAAGAAAGTATCTCTTATGGTATTTTGATTTGAACTTTCCATGGCTTTGGACAGTAAGCTTTAACCCCAAATAAATATCCTTTACAAAAGCCAGCAGATTTCTGGTACTTTCCATCAGCATACCTTTGGCAGACTAATACTGTGGGCTTTAATCCATATTACTAGAAGCCTTATAAGGAGAACCTTGAAGTCACAGAAGCAAGAATTGAGAGGATATCACATGTGACAGGAGGTAGAAATACAAGCCAAGGAACCCCAAGGATTACTAGCAACGAGTACTAGAATGCTAGTGTTTGGGGAGACAGTAAATCTTGCTGATACATTGATTTTGGACTTCTTCTAGTCTCAGAACTATAAACCAATAAATTCCTGTTGTTTAAGTCAATCTATTGTGTGGTATTTGTCATAGCAGCCTGACAAATAAAAACATTGTTTATTTTAATTAATTGGTTTGCTGGCAAGACCTAAGACTTGGTTTTAGGGAAACCAACCTCAGGCCAATGATCTTTTCCTCCAGGACATTGAACAGATTATCAGTCACTGCATTGCATCATGATCCCTAAATACCATACCCCTTACTCAGCAGCCCTTATTGATGTTTCTTAAACTTATAAAACTCTTGCTAATGCTCCAACAAGTCATTTACTCTTTCCTACCCTAATACCTTATTGCTCAACTCTTATACCATAGCTAGGCAAGGTGCTTTATTATTAGACACTCTTGCCTCTTTCTAAGTATATTCATATCACACCTCCAAAAAATTAAGTACAGGGAAAATGGTCCTGTTTGGATTTTAACTCAGGTGGAGATTGGAAAGAAATTTAGACAGGTCCTATATACATACAAAGGTTTCTCATGATGACAACAATTGCATTTAAAAATATATGAACAGTTTAAAATCTCACAGCATAATAAATACATTGTGTTTGTGGGTATGTCTTACCTGTTGGATTCTTTTGATATTATCATAGAGTGGAACATAGATAAAGAATAAAATCTTGGCTCTACCACATACTAGGTTTAGGATAAGAGTCAAATGACTTAACCTGCTCAAGCCCCAGCTTCCTCAACTATACTGGATGTACTAACATCCTTGTGTGACTATCCTTAGGATAAAGCGTGTCAAGTTCCTGCTACGGTTCCTGCACAATACACATGCGTGGCTATAGCTTTCTCTGCTCTGCTTTATCAGTTTCCACTCCTGTATCTACTTTCACTTCTTCTAGATTGATACTGATCTGCTCTGCTGATACCTTCTTCTCATTCTTTATTGTTGCTGAATATTTATCCCTTTTCATTCTATTATTCTTTTTGTAATGGGATCACAAGAGGAAATATGTGTGCTCAGTATGACAACTTGGACAATAAGCTGTTCAATGTAATTTTTTTTAAAGATTTATTTTTTTAAAAATTTTATTTCTCTCCCCTTCCCCGCCTCCCCCCTCCCCCCCGCCCCCCAGTTGTCTGCTATCTGTGTGTTCTTCTGTGACCGCTTCTATCCTTATCAGCAGCACCGGAAATCTGTGTTTCTTTTTGTTGTGTCTTCTTGATGTGTCAGCGCTCCGTGAGTGCGGCACCATTCTTGGGCAGGTTGCACTTTCTTTTGCGCTGGGCTGCTCTCCTTACTGGGTGTGCTCCTTGTGCGTGGGCTCCCCTACGCGGGGGATACCCTGCGTGGCACGGCACTCCTTGTGTGCATCAGCACTGCGCATAGGCCAGCTCCACACGGGTCAAGGAGGCCCTGGGTTTGAACTGCGGAACTCCCATGTGGTAGGCAGATGCCCTATTCATTGCACCAAGTCTGCTTCCCTTAAAGGTAATCTTTGCTAAATCTTTGAGTGGTCTATAGCTAATTCTTACAGCAGTCCTATGAACTAGATATGATAATTCCCACTTTATAGTTTGAACTGAATCACAGGGTGGTTACAATATTTGGCTGCTTAACTAAGCTAATAATTTCAAGAAGATGATGCAAGCCTAGGTTTTAACTGTGCATACCCCATATTATTTTTAGTCTCTCAAATAGTGGATACATGGATTCCCTAATTGGAATGCAAGATTTTCTAAGAAATTAGTAAACCATAGCAATAAAATGCATTCGCCAAATTATGACTATATTTCTTTTTGTACTTTAGCTTATCAGAACAGAATGCCTGTAAACATATATATAATTTGCATAGCAATGTCAGGTGTTTTGTTTATTCAAGCTATGAGTTTCTCATTAATAATCTGAGAGTTGATTTTCAGTTTTTTTCATTTTATTTGGCCTAACAGCAATATTTGAAACAGCTGATTATTTCATCAGAAATACATTTGTTACTTGGCTTCTAAACATCTACTGTCCCTTCATTTTCCTCCATTCTCCTCCATCTCTATTAATAGTGGAGACACTTTGGAATCACTCTTCAGACTACTTCTCTTCTGCTCCTGAAGTCAATTCCTTCGGGTCCTCACTTATACCCTGGCTTTGAATATGAATTCTTGCTAGTGATCTTCAAATTTATCTTTCCAGATTTTACTTTTCCCCTGAGACCCGTATTTCTTTATCCAGCTGCCTACTCAACATCTCTTCTTGTTTCTAATAGAAAGTCTGTAGACATCTAGACATCTCAAACGTAATGTGTTCAAACCAAATCCTCATAATATTATTTCCTGACCTTGTTGTAATTGTAATCTTTCCCATATGAATTACTGACAACTCCAGCCTCCAGTTGCTCAAGTCAAAAATCTTCCTCTGTTTCTCATATGCTATACTCTATCAGCATTTGACTTTATCTTGAAACATTTACTTATCACCACCTCCAACACTGCTACAATATAATTGCAGGTATTGCAATAGATCCCCCATTTGTCTTTCTTATCCAACCCTTGTCTCTATAGTGTCTATTCTCAAAATATCCTGTTAAATCTATAACTCAGATACTGAAACATCCCTGCTCAAAACCCTCCATGGACATCCTATTTCTTTCAGAGTAAATGTCAAAGCCCAATAAAGGTCATGGTGCCTTTGGCATTGTCTACTACTATTCTGTTTCTACTCCCTCTGTTCCAGCCCCACTGCTCCTTGAAGTTGCCAGACAACCTTCTACTCTTGGAGCTTTGCACTAGTGTTCCCTCTGCCTGGAATGCCCTTCCTCCAGATATCTGCAAGACTTACTTCCTCTTCCCTTTCAAATCTTTGTTCAGATATACCAGCTTCTCATGAGTGCAACCCAGACCATCCTATTTACAACTGCAGCTTCTTCCAAAGCTCTTCTAATATCTCTTATTTAGAAGCCATTTCTTCCTTTAGTATTTAAATACTTCCTGTTGTACTATATCATAGTATTATCTGGTATATTTATTGTCTTTCTAGCCCCAAAAAGCATAACCTTGAAGGTCCATGAACTTGCTGGCCTCTTCTGGAGTTGTTTTTTTTTTTTTTTGATGTTTCCAGAACACTAAACTCTTCTATGAGGTGAAAACTAAAAAATGATTCATATCTAATGGTTAGCTTCATGAAGGCATGACTTCTTGCCTGGTGCCCACCCCCCTGGTCCCCATGAACATATTCTCAATGCTTAAAACAGTGTATGAATGAATGAACGTCATGATGTGACCACAGATTTTTGAAAGAATGACTGATTAGGATTTATTACTTGAAATCTTACAGTACAGCAACCTATGAAATCTTTCTGTATCCTGGCAAGACTATCCTTAAAACATAAGGGTCCTCAAACTCGTTTTTCTTAAAATGATTTACTTACAAGACTGAAGTTTGAAGAAAGACCTTTGCTGTACATGTTAAAGTAGTTTCAAAAAAGGTAAAGTTGACATTGAGCAAGTCAAGGAGTAAAATAATAGACTAGCCATATTTGGTTTAAATTTGTGGAAAATACTAGACATGACTTTTTCTTTATTTCACCTCATAGAAGAGTCTAGTGTTCTGGGAACATCAATGAAAAACAAACAAGCAAACAAAAAACCCTCCAGAATAGGTCAACAAGTTCATTGACCTTCAAGGCCATTCTGCGATTAATGTTCCAGCCCTTAAAACGAGTTGTTCAGTTTGCTCCTTTAAGAAGTGCTAACATCTGCGTGCTTAATATTTTCCCTCACTCCAGCAGGTGAGCTGGCTTGCTAAACAGCAAGATTTGCTCTAATGAACACAAGTTATATCCCCCAAGATGTTCATTTGGCAGCATGATTGGACTGTTCTCAGCAATTCTCCAAACTTGCATTTCACACTTCTATAGTCCTGAGGAAGAAAAAACAAAAAACAAACAAAACCAAAAAACAATGTTTTTCAAAAGCAGGAAAGAAAACGCCACGGGATTAAGTGGCTATAAAATAGAATTTCTAAGCGCTCTCTTACTATCTTACTGGGATAAATCATCCATGATGATACCACTTTGAATTTTACACATGGATAAGTATCTTCAGCTTTCCTTAAGGTTTAGCTTATCTTAAAGGGGGGGGGGGGGGGGTCCTTAGTGTTGATTTAGAGTTATTTTGGTGATTCTGGTTCTGCCTGGACGAACTCTTAGATTTTTACTCAGAGACAAGTATCTTGTTGCTGCTGCTATTTGGTATGTTTTAGGTTTTGATTAAACAAGACATATATATGTCTTGTTTTAGTCTGCTAGGCTGACTAAAGCAATATATTAGATATAGGTTGGCTTTCACAATAGGGATTTACTATCTTACAAGCTTACAGTTTCCAGGCTGAGAAAATGTCCAAATCAAGACACCATCAAGACAAAGCTTTCTTCCTGAAGACTGCCTGCCAGCGATCCTGGACTCCTCTGTCACATGGCGAGGCACAAGGTAGCATCTACTGGTTTTTCCCTTCTGTTCTGGGTTTTGTTGCTTCAACTTCTTGCTTCTGTGTCTCTCCTCTCTCTCTGAATTACATGCTCTTATAAAGGATTCCTAGTGGAGTAAGACCCACCCTGGACCGTGCCTTGATGTTACCTAATCAAAAGGCCCTACTTAAAATAGGTTTAAACTCCAAGAGTGGATTAACTTTTAGAATATCATTTTTATGGAGTCCATATAGTTTTAAACCATCATGTATATATTTTAAATTACTGCTCCATTTAACTTTGACTTCCTCAAAAGTTCTTTAATAAATGTGGAGGAAGGTGACATTTGCTTTTTGTTTTCTTTTTGAAAAACCTGTTATTTAATGGTCACTTTTTTGCTATATGGGTCAATAAAGCAATGACAAGTGAGAAAAAAAAACAAAACAAAACAGTACAATCCAGTGTGAGAAGTGCTAAAGCAGATGTGCTAGAAAGGAGGGCTGAAGAAGTTACTGTTATGGAAGCACAAAAAGGCAAGTTGCCGAAGCTTGATATTATGGAAGAATTCCAAGAGGGGATAATCATTGTACTGAGTCTTACATGTTAATAGCCATTAACAGGAGTGAAAAGCAGGGAAGTTCAGGCATTTAGGGGGGCATTAATCAAGGCAAAGCTATTATAAATAGCATGTATTTGATTTCCATTGGTGAATGAAGCTACTTCTGAGACAGTTTCATGAGTAAAAGTAACTTAGAAAATATATGTACATTTTTATTATAAATTCAATTGCCAAGACTACACTTATTCTTTTTATTTCCACTCAAAGTCTCATTTTTCTTACATATGGGTCAAATAAACTTCTTGGGTCTGTAGACAGTGTATATTGGCCATAATATTTAAGAACGGGAGAGTTTGTACTTTTCTTGTATTCAAAACTTTTTTCTTCCAAAGATATCTCCTCTGGCAATATTCCTTAAGTAAGAGCAGAAATAAAATATCCTTTCAGTGTAATGGTTCTATTTATTCATACTACATTATAAATGTTGACAGTATCAAAGCATTCTTGTTGGCACGTTAGAGTGTGCTGGCTTGGAGCTATGTACCCCGGAAAAACGTAATCTATATCTGCGAATGTAAAGCCTTGAAAATAGGAACTTTTTATAAGGCTATTCAGTTAAGGTGTGGCTCCCCTGACTCAGGATGTGTCTTAATCCTATTATTGAAGACCTTATGGGGAAGGCCATGGAGAGAAAGCCAGCGGTAGCAGCCAGAAGCTGAAAGTCAGTAGAACCTGGAAGAGAAGGAAGAAACTAGGAAAGGCTGCCATGTGCATGTATACCACTGTTAGAAGAGCTAAAGACCAAGGATCACTGGCAACCAGTACTAGAATGTCACAGTTTTCTGGGAGAAAACTTCGCCTTGATGAGACCTTAAAACTATGAGCCTATAAATTCTTTATTGTTTAAGCCAATCCATTGCATGGCGTTTGTTTTAGCATCCAGGAAATTAAACACAGAGGCATTACTTTAAAGTCTTTTAAAAATATTTTGACTTTTGTGCTTGCTGCACTCTCGTTTTTGTATTGAACTGATGAGATCTGCAATGTCTGTAAAGTCATTGCAAGAAAAAATATGGAAAGAAGAACTGAAATAACACTATATAATTAATTGGGGAAAGACAAAAGTGATATTATTGCCTTCATGGGAAACAACACAGCTTTATAGCAGAACTATATTAGTTTCAACTGAGAGGCTGACTAAATTGTCTATGCATACTCAAGCATGTAACAGTAATGAGCAATAAGGGCACCTAAAGCACAACAACAATTGCCTTCATTCTTTTTTTTTTCCCCTCATGGGCAATTACTGATGTATTTCTTTATATTTCCTGGGCAGTCTGAGGAAGGTAGAAAAAGCCTTAGTATAGGAAAAACAAACTAGAAGAAATTAGGCTGAAAGAACAGATGTCTGTAGTCTGCTTAGCTACCCAAAGGAGAAGGGCGAACAGGACCCTTTCACACTACATGCAGCACCCAACCAGTCCTGTGACCATGTGATAACCAGTGATCTACAATAAGCTGTAGTTGGACCAAGTACAGATGGAGGAGCTGACAAAACAGGGCCCCTGATGGAGTCCACTAGGGCAAACTGCAGGGGTCCTGGCTACCCTCTGAGGTACAACAGGGCTCCACAGATCAGAAGGCCACAGGTACTGTAGGCTGAAAGGTAGAGCATAGACTGTATGGGAATGTTTGTGGAATACTTTGAGGAGTTGCCCTAAGGGGTGTCAAGCACAGGTGTATTATGCACTGTGCTCTAACATTGTTTGGACATCTTTCAAAAATTGCTGCAGTTTCTTTGTAAGCAGGTCTCTTATTCCATTGTTCTTAAAAAACTTATCCTTACACCATCTCATACTGGTTGGCCATGATGGACCAACTGGAACAGACAGCAGGTCAGCAATGTGCCAATCAATTTGGAGAATGTGATTTCAAATTCCCTGCCATGGATGATTCCTATGTTAGTCTCCATGAAATCGGTCAACAGATCATAAACCCTTGTGGTTTACTTTGGTGGTGCCACCATCTGATTGTGTAGATCCTGGGAACTACAGTCAGTTTCATTCATGCAGCAACTGGAGGGAATGTTATGCGAGGCAAGATGTAGGGGCTTGTGTTCCAGCTGGTGTAGTTCTGCATGTCATAGTAGCCCAGGCTTTGCTGCATGTGATAACGCCCAACTCCTATCATCATTCCCACTGTAATTCTTCATTGCATACTTATAAGTCCTCAGGGTTTGACAAAATACAAACCCTGATACACCAGCTGTTCGCTCAGCCAAGAACACTGGGGATGAAAACATGGTACACAGTTTCAGCATCTATGGGCTATCACCGGCATGTAGCAAATCACAACAGGGCACAAATGACAATAATGGTGCCAGCTCTTATGAGAATGTAGGAAGCATTGGTGGGTTTCTCACCATTGAGGTTCCCAGAGTGAATTTGCCCTTGACTCAACCTGAAACAGGAGCTCCCCAGTGATCCAGAAAATGAACGGGTAGATAACGATGCAAGTTTTCCTCTTTCCTTTGGGCAGTGTCCAGCCTTCACCTGGTGTACGAAACCCTAGAAGTCCTTTTTCCAGGTTGTTTCAACCTGTGCTTAGCTATTTTTTCTGTAGGAGAAAAGTCCTATGTCTTTCTAGTCTACCATCTTCCTGATGCAAGTTTTGAGACAGGTTATCAAAGGATTGAAGTCCATTGTCTTCAATGTCATATTCAGAGTTCCAGTGGCAGCAGCTGACTGTGGGTGGGCACTTGGGAGGGGGAAAGAGGTGAGGACAGAAATACAATATTTTTGAAATTAAAAGCTCTATAACTTATAGTTAGTCATCATTTCTAACATAAAATATATTAAAACAGATAATCTCATACCCTGAGATAATCCTCCATCATCTTGAGTGTTTTGAGTCTTTAATCTTGGGGATTATTTTATAAATTCCTTGAAGTCTTTGATAATTTAGTATACATTTAATTATAAGATTTGACCTTGATTGATGAAAGAGTTCTATTTGTCACAGGGAGAAATCAAGATCATAAAGTTAAAGATATATATTCACTATATACAGGCTACGTATTTATTTATTAAAAAGTGTGCATTCAGAAGACACTTGCTTAGATTATGTGATAATAGAGCCAGAGGAATGAAAAAGAAATCACCTTGTAATAACCAGAATTGTTCCTTTAAAGTATATTCCACTAAAGTTTTGTAACTCAAAATATAAATACCTCATTTAATTTTTAAAAAATCTATTATTTTATGAAATATGAATAAGATTAAGTATTTTTCCCTTCATTTGTTCATTAACAAGGAGACCTTGGTCCTGTAATTTAAACAATTTCTGCTTATCAGTGTATCTTTCTGAACACTGAATGAACAATTGAGTTTGTTTTTAGGGTTAAATGAGGTAAATGTGCCTGGACAGAATTTTTTGGAGTGATGCTTCCATAATTTGTTAAGTTACCTTTTGTCTGTTAGTTTGTTATTTGAAGTTGAAACAAATTTACTTATTTAAACAAAAATCAACTTTTCCTTTCAGTGAATGATTGAATCAGATTCTTTAACAAAAAATAATTTGGGGTAAGAGAGGAAGTAAAAATCACTGAAGTACTATATACTCGAGCATCAGCTAGCAAAGAAAGTGTCCCAGAAGAGAAAATTCTTTTAGAATGACAACATAGGGTCAAACCAATGATTATGACTCCAAATTCTGGAGCATCATTGTGCTTCTATTAAAATACTTTCAAATCAATTCTATAAACTTTATCAACAGTTAGAATAGTGCTTGGCACATTTTAACTGCTCAGTAAGGGCCATCACTATTATTAAATGAGTATCACATAATTCTATTGGCTGGATAGATTAAGAAGTAATGGATATTAATAATTGTACCTAAGGAAATATGGTCAATGTGGGGAATGGAAGAAATTTGTCTAGTTGAGGCTCACTAAGGATCTCAAATAGTGATCAGTTCTTCTTTCTTCTGTTTCAGCAGTTCCTCTATATAAATTAATTGAGTCATCTGGGTCACTGGATATATCCATTCTGTGTGTGTGTATGCTCATGTGTTTGTATGTGTTTGTATGTATATGTGTTTGAAAGAGATGGAGAGTGATGTGTAGATAATAGATTATAGGAAGGAAATTCACAAAAAGATGAGACTTACTGGCTGAGAGGTAGAATAAAAGCATTCAATGTATAATTTGTCTAAATCTTTATTTCTGCTATGTATTCATTTACGTGAATTTCTATCACCACAAACATTTTTTTGTGCCCCTCTGCAATCAACACCCTTTCCATAATTCTAGCTCCTGACAATCAATGATCTGATTTTTCTATGTAGTTTTAACATTTCTAGGCCTCCTTATAAATGAAATTATACAGTATATGTCCTTTTGTTTCCAGCTTCTTTCAGTTGACACAATGCTTTTGAAATTCATCCATGTTGATTTTTCCAGTAGTTCTGTCATTTTTATTGCTGAGTATGCATGTAGCACCATATATCTATTTTCCAGTGGATAAAGATTTCAATAGTTTCCAGGTTTTTCCTATTATGAATAAAGCTGCTCTAAACATTCAAATACAAAATTTTGTGTAAACATGTGCTCATTTTTATTGGGTAATTATGGGAAAGGCATTTCTGAGTAATAGGTTAAGTTTATATATTACTTTTATAGAAACTTCCAAACTGTATTCTAATGTGTTCATCCCATTTTGCTTTCCTTCAAGTGATATATGAGACCAACACTTGATATTGTCAATCTAGTTAACTTTAGCTACTTTAGGATGTGAAGTGGTATTTATTTGGTTTCATTTTTCAATTCTTTGATGAATATTGATATTGAGGGTCATTTTACACATTTACCATTCACAATTTTGCTGTAATAACTATTCACATCTTTATTCATTACTTTAATGGAATTCTTTTGTTACTATTTTATGTTGTAAGGCTTGTTAAAATTCTAGAGCTAACATATACAGTTGTATCCTTAACAGGTATATGTTTTGCAAATGTTTTCTCTTACTCTGTGGCATGCCTATTTATTCCTTTAATGTTATTTATTTTTAATAGCAAAATATTCTCACTTGAGTAATTTAACTTCATCTTTTTTTATAACTGATGATTTTGTATCCTATCTGAGTATTCCCATGCCTAAGTTCACAATAATTTTCATATATGTATTTTTCTAGAAGATTTATAGTTTTGGCTATTACATGTAGTTCTACTGCTCATTTTGAATTAACTTTTATGTATAGTATGAGGTAAAGTTTGTGGTTTATATTTATGCATCAGTATCTATTTTTCAGTGGGAATAAGATCATCTTTTCAGCATATGAATTAAAAAGGAAACCTGTTG
The DNA here is from genome assembly GCF_030445035.2 of Dasypus novemcinctus. Classification (NCBI taxonomy): domain Eukaryota; kingdom Metazoa; phylum Chordata; class Mammalia; order Cingulata; family Dasypodidae; genus Dasypus; species Dasypus novemcinctus. The sequence continues at coordinate 20,740,348 of NC_080683.1, forward strand.
TTCCCATAAATGAAAAAAGCATTTCAATGAAATGCAGCAAGTGTGAAAAATATATGGTTATATGACATGAAGTTAATTACCAGAATGTAGTACATAAACTTTGCAGTGATGCCTGCTTCTCTAAGTTTCACTCTGCCAGTTTTCTTACCATGATCTGTTGTGAGAACTGTGGGCCTTATTGTTACGTATAAGATGTTGGGAGACAAGTGTCAGCACTGTAATTGTTCTTTTCCTACAAACCCAGAACTTCTTGACTGTAAGGGCAAAGTGTTTCAGTTCTGTGGCAATACTAGTTTTGATGAGTATAAAAAGGTAAATAATTGTGGGGAGCCACCCTCTGTGAAATCTATTTACAGCCTCCAACAACATGGGCAGATTTCACAACTACCTCAGCCCTGCCTCTCCATTTCCTTCTTCTTCCTCCTTGTTTCTTTGTTCTCCCCTTCCCGCCACAACTCTGGTGACCACAGCAAGCACGCATGCACAAGGCGCGAAACTCTGCAGACCTGGCATGAACTTTCAGCCAATCCCCTCCTTGGATGTCTGCCACCCGCGAGACCAGCCTACCACCTGTGGACACGTTCCCTCCCCTCAGTATAAATCCCCTTGTTCTACCCCCAATAAACGAGGCTTGATCAGAATCCTGTCTTGCGTCCATTCTTCTTGTACCCCTGCCCTCACTTCTTCCCACAGGTCCCTTGAATCTGCCCCCGCTGGTTCGGGCAAATAATATAATGGCAATGTGTGAATATTGTAAAATTGAGAAATTTGTAAAGGAGACAGTATGATTCTCAGGTGCTGACCAGTCATTCTGTAGTGAAGCTTGCAATTTCTGTACAACAATTGGCTTGGTAAAACACTGGGAAAATCACTGTAAAATGTATTGTTTACAGCCTTCTCCCAAATTGGTGCAGAATATTTCTGGTGGTGGGATGGGGAGGTGGAAGCATTCTGTTGTGAAGAATGCATGTCCAAATATGCAGTTTCTAAAAATCAGATGACCATGATAGTGGTAAGTGATAGGGTAAAACTCATTAAGTCCTTGACATGGTGAGCAGAAATAAGACGTTTTTATAACCTGCTTTGTATCTTGACACTAAGTACTTGTGACCCACTTTCACAAAACAATGGAGCAAGTATTTCCGTGGTACAAGCTGCTTCAATAGGGTCCTCATGTCTAAGATTCAACTCCAATTATAGCCCAGGTTGTATCATTGGCATGTGCTCCTGCTGCCCTGCCCACGGTGAATTCTGTGCCTTACAAGGTACAGTTATGATGGTTACAGCAAAAAACATTGAGGATGCGAGTACACAGACAGATGCCCTGAAGCTACCACTTTCCCAACCTCCAAGACTTTTGAAGAAAAAAAAACTTTATTGTACAATCCCATCACATACACTACATTCACCTCTTGTAAACCACATGCCAAAACTAAGAATGCCTAGACAGAAGACAACTCCAAGGCAACTCCAAATGACTGTGGTGCCAGTTCCTACACCAGTGTTTGTGTCCATACCTCTTCAACTTTATATTCATTATGTACCAGTCCAATTTGGAATTCCAGTTCCAAAGCCTGTCCCTATGTTTATTCCATCTTCATTGGATAATGAAGATGAACAACTGAGAGTATTGAAGACATTAAGGAAAAACTTCCCACATATACATTTGAAAGTGATCCTGAGATGGCAGAAGGTATTGCAGAAGATAAAAAGAAGACTCTAAGGAGGATCCCAAACATCTGGAAAGGAATACTTTTTAGTCACCAAGATAGTTGAAAAAGACCAAGGAAATATATACAGTATTGACTTTGAATTAGAGGCAGTATCTGCTCCACAGAGCTGGGAAGAAGAGCTGAATTATTATGCCTTAAAGTTCAATGCTGCGAAAGAGGCTGATTCAGAATTGAAACAGTTCTCAAAAGGGGAAACTGAATTGGATTCCATCAGAATCCTTTGGTCCACTTTATAAAGGACAGAGAATCCAGGTATATTACTGAAAAAGATGACAACCCAGAGATAGCTTCCCCAGCCCAGATGAGGAATATAAAGAAGAGGAATATAGTGACTGTGGAGCCAAGATATCATATTAAAGGATTCTTTCAAGGGTGCATTGTATCTGGGATAACACCAAAATACATGTATGGGATAAATGCCTGAAAGAACTGGATTCAGTGGGCAAATGCCAAGAAAGAATATGGGAATATGAAAGGTGGAGGAGTTGAACATGCCTCATCTATCTTTTTTCTGACCTCTTATGAAGTGCTTGAGACCACACACTCAAGAATCTTGAGAGTCAAGTGGTGGAGTACATACTATCAAGCTGAAGGAAGAAGTTTTATCCTGTTCTTTTGCTGAGTTGAGTTTGGGCTTATGCCAATTTATCCAAGAGGTACAGAAACCAGTGGTGACAAATACAATCCAGACAATATTGTATACTTGTGGAATTCAGCAGTACCTTTTTGAAAATGATAGAAAAGATAGAATTTTTACTGATCCCTATTCCAGATTATGACTGTATGTATCAAAGTCTTGAAAGTAGAAGGAACTACAATACTTCCTAATGGTTACATGTTCTCTTGCATTGAGCATTTGTGGGAGTGCAAACATTTGGGTGCTCATTCCCTAATGTCCTCTTGAACACCCTCCTTTTCTTTAATACAAAATATTTCCAACTAAAGAATGTTACTAAGCACTTGGAAGCTTCCTTTCTCTCATATAAAGGAATGGCCTAGGGCTCTGAATTATGGTATGAAGATGATATATTTGAGGTTGTTCCCATCTTTACAAAAGCAGGAATAATGTGTCAGAGTTAGACTTATTTATAGTTTTCCTACACATGGTTCTTATGCCTCTTATAGCTAAGACCATATCCATTAAATATATGTCCCAGAGACTCAAATCTTCTGATTGTTCATATGCCAGTTGAGCCCTGAATCTCAGCAGAGTTGTAGCCAGTACCTAACTTTCCAGTTCATCTAACTCACCCAGGACAACTAATAAAATGATGGTGATGGACAACGTCCATCCCAAACAACAGAGAGTATCTACAACTGCAAGAAAGACATTCCATCCAGGTTCCCCATGGGATCTAAGCCCCTTTCAATCGGAGGCAGAGTGGAAATGAGTATCCCCAAATCCTCAAGATAGAGGAACAAACAAACATAAGGGGGCAATACAAACATGGACTAAAGTAGACTTATTTTTTTTCTAGTGAACTTGTAACACTGATATAAAGACAGTGGTCACCAGAGTTTCTGAGAGGAGGAAAAGGGAAGAATTGCTGTAACACGGGCATTTTTGAGGCATGGAATTGTTCTGCATGATATTGCAATGGCAGATACAAGCCATTACACATTTTGCCAAAACCTATAAAATTATGCAGTGCAAAGCATAAATCATAATGTAAACTATAGACCAAGGATTTGTAACAATGCTTCAATATGTGTTCATCAATTATAACAAATGTAATAAACTAATGAAAGATGTTGTTAATGGGGCAAAGTGTGGGAGGGGCAGGGGTTGATATATGGAAATCCCCTATGTTTTTTATGTAACATTTATGTAATCTAAAGCTTATTTAAAAATAAAGGAAAATAAAAAGCAGGGATAAGAAACAGATTAATTGTTGGCACGAGGAAACAAAATGAAGAAGCTGAGTTTCCCATGAGTACAGAGATGGCAGAGAATATTGACAAGATGTCCAGTCCAACTTCATGTGTTTTACCTCTCAAAAATGTTCTGAAAGCTTGAAACAAGAAGTGATGTATTTTAACTACAACATGAGCATTTCTGTTTCTGAATAACCACAGGGGTGGTAGTCCATATTCCCAATCAACTCTGGGACTCTAGATACCATGTTAACATATATTCACATGATGATAGAAGTAAATGTAGAACTTGTCAGAGTCAAATTCAGGCTTTGATGTTGAAATATCAGTTTAAAATGGAAGTGAAGGTCCTAATTTCCTACATATAAGTATGCACGAAACTGTGAATGTATCTACCTGTTGGAAAATGGTGCATAAACCTAAGTCTTCTTGACTTGATTATAAGGTAATGGAAAACAGACAACTTATGAATTACAGTATGGATATAAAATGAAAATTGAAGGAAAGAGTATGAATTTAGAAATGATGTTCTTTGGAGTGATATCATTCTTGGACAACTTTGAAAGGGCTAACCAATTTCTCTGAGTGATGAACAAATTTATTTTGTTTTGGAATGACAAATTATGGAATATTTTTAAGGAAAACTTGTATAAAACTCTACTAGAGTAACCTTAGACCATAGAGAGGTAGCTATGGAGTGAAACCTTGGCTGTAGTAGATAACTTGGGCAAGCCTTACATAAAAGTCAGAGATAAAGTCAGTTTATTTTTATTTATTTTATTTATTTTATTATTTTTTACTTTTTAAAAAAATTAAAGTTAATAGATCACAAGGAATGTTACATTAAAAAACATTTAAAAAAACCATAAGAGGTTCCCATATAATCCACTCCCCACCCCCCACGACATCATTTTTGTAAATCGTATTTTTTGAAGATGTATACATCACACAAAAAAGTGTTACATTAAAAAATATAAGAGGTTCCTGTATACCTCCCAGGCCCCCCACTCCACTCCTCCCACACCAACAACCTCCCTTATCATTGTGGCACACTCATCACACTCAGTGAAGACATTTTGGAGCACTGCTGCAACACACATATAATAGTTTACTCTGTAGTTTGTACTCTCCCCCTGTACATTCAGTGGGTTATGGCAGGATATATAAATTCCAGCATGTGACCCTACAATATCATTTAGGACAACTCAAAATCCCAAAAATGCACCCATATCACATCTCTTCTACCCTCTCCCTGCCCTCAGCAACTACTGTGGCCACTTTCTCCACCTCGATGCTACATTTTTTCTATTACTTGTCACAATAGTTTTATAGTAGAATACCAGTAAGTCCACTCTAGTCCATATTTTATTCCTCCATTCTGTGGACTCTGGGATAGTGATGTCCTCTCTACCTCTAGATCAAGAGAGGGCTTAGATTCCACATGGATGATGGATGCAATTCCTCCACTTACCGTTGTAGGTACTCTCGGTTCCCTAGTGTGGTGGTTGACCATCTGCACCTCCCTGTTAGCTGACCTGGGTAAGACCAAAGAACCAGAGAGTAGGAGTCACCACTCTGCTGAGGCTCAGGGCCCAGCTGGCACATGGGCAGTCCAGAGATTCAAGTCTCCCGAGTATGGACCATCCCTAGTACCAACCACAGGTTCAGTAAAAGTGACGGAAGAGGCTTGTGTAGAAAAGCTACATCTGAGACCAATGTTCACAGCAGCATTATTCACTATTACCAAAAGTTGGAATCAACCCAAATGCCCATCAGTAGATGAATGGATCAATAAAATGTGGTATATACATACAATGGAATACTACACAGTCATAAGAGGGAATGCAGTACAAACACATATGATAACATGGATGAATCTTGAGGACCTTATGTTGAGTGAAACAAGCCAGGAATTGAAAGACGAATACTACATGACCTCTCTGATATGAAGCAAGAAACTGAGCTGTCTCAGAGAGCTTAAGACTGGAAGATGGGCTTAAAGAAATTTGTGGAAGAGAGGAAGGTCGCCAGCTGATGCCTACATGGGTGAAGTCTATGATAAGCTGGAGGTAAGTATTTGTACAGGGAAGGGATAAGTTGGGGGCATAGGGATACCTTTTGGTGGGGCTTTGTGGGCTTGAGGGGGGCTAGGGTTGGGAGGATGGGTCAGATGACCCAAGGAATTGGGGGAGGGCTGGGGGGGAACAGATGAGTATGGGATAATGTCAGGTATATGGCTGAAACTATATTGTTCAGAAAACTCTTTAGAAAATATAATAAGGAAGGGTCATGTGTTTAAGGTGCTTAAGAGGGGGGTATCTGGTGCAGAGACAAGCTTCTAGGGAGTATGTGAGTGCTCATTTTGTCATAGTGTATTATATCATTGGGTGGAGACCCATACGATGAGCAGGAAAAGTCAGTTTGAAACTAAAAGTGACGTCAATTGAGACCCAGACTTGAAAAACCAATAAAAATATTCAACTGTTTTTTAAAGGAAGAGAGTAAAATGGTCTTGATTTTTATTTTCAGTGCCATATCAAATATGCGAAGGATAGAAGACTTTGGTTAATTTCACATGGCCCCTTATAGCAGAGAAAATCCTTCATTGCTGTTAACACAGTAATGTGTCTTTTTTACTTTTGGGTCTAGTATTATCAGCTATCATTCTGGATGTGGGTAAATTCAGATAAAGAAGATGAAATGTGCAGACTGATTATGCACACAGAAAATCTCTGGAGTCGACTAGACCCCAGAAGTCTTGAGTTTTTTGTAGAAAACTCAATAAAATCCCCTTTCTCTGGGTGCTGGTCCTTATTACTGCTGCCTCATAGCATGATCTGTGATATACGAAATAGAAATTCTCCTTTGTTTTTTCATATTTCCCCCCAAATGGCAGCTTTTCTCACACTTCTTTACCTTCCTATTTTCCAAATAATTGCTTTTACTTTGTCTTTTGCACGAGTTTCTTCAGGCCCTTGTCATTTCAAAAATAATAGTCTCTCTCCATACTATGACAAACTTATGAGTGATTCCACATAGACATTTATGACTTAGCTATATGGATTACGGTATTGAAGGTCCTAATATGTTACTAAATAAACAATTTGGAAGATGACCTTGTTCCCCTAACAAACTTGAAAATAGGTATCCTAGGATTAGGATACAAAGACATTGACTGTCTTGCATATCCACAAGCAGGTGTTATAGAATTATTCCAAACTCTAGCTGTTTTAGTAGTTCCATGAAACCTGCAAGTAATAGGTATGTTTGGCATATCAGTCCATTGCTCTCATCTTCATTCTCATTTTCTTACCTACACTATTAAATCACGGATTTTATGCTATTGGTCAATCACAGAACTTCTTTAGCTGAGATTAATTTGATCCTACAATAGAAATGTGGGAGAAATTCAAAAAGCCTGTTAGAAATGTGAACCTTTTCAATATGTCCCATTTTTTTAGGTGGGTTTGGCAGGAATATTTACTTAGCCAGCAAATAAGTCACTAAACTATAATATAAATTAAAATTTTGTCTTTCAACATTGTGTACTTAATGGTTCTATTCTTCTACTTAAGTAAATTTCATTTTTACTACCAAGAATGGTATGAAAGAAGTAAATCAGCCCTGGTTCTATATGGTCATTTACATCTGTATTTGTCATTTCTGACTGGAAAACTTTCCTACTTCTAGAATTTTTTTGATGTGGAAGAAAAACAATTGGTTTGCCTAAGTCTGCCAATAAACTATCAACAAATATCAGCTGTATTAATCCCCACTATATGAATTTTATGGTTTGTGTAAAAACTAACATTTTCCCTTCTGACTGTAGAAAAAAACAAATATTTTAGTATAGTAGATAAATTGTTATAAAATACCAGAAGGAAAAAATCTATACCTTTTAACTTAGATCAACCAATACACAGATAAATGACTTTATCATAATTTCAATTGCATGTAAGTACACAGAATTGCCCTGAATCCTAAATTTCTGAGAAATTAATTATGGGCCATTTCTCATAAGTGTAGCTATTGGTATATAGGTTAGATTTTTTGCTTTTCCATTTTATTAAACTTGTGCAAAATTGTATTTTTGCCATAGGAAACCAAAGAGAAACATTTAAATCATCCTTTCTGTTCTTTTGTTTTTTTTTTCTGTAACCACGTTTGGATTTACCCCTTGTCAAATCACAGAAATGTTCCCTTAGAATAAAAGAGTATATTTGTTTAAAAAAAGGATTTGTATAGGTAGAAGAATACATGTGCTTTTCTTGGAAGTATAAATAAGAAAGTTAACAGTAGTGACTTTCATACAGAGAACTTGGAGTCTGGAGTAGGAAGGACATTTAATTTTCATGGTGTATATTTTCATTCTGTTTATATTCTTTATCAAATGCAGTTATTACTTTCCTTTTTAAATAGAATTATTTAATAAACAAAGATTGCCCTCTATATTAAAAAGAAATATGTGTGTCCAAGCAACATGCAGCAGTGCATGTGGTGGTGTATGCGGTGGTGAAGAAAAGGAGATTAATTAAAATATTCACAATAACGAACAGTCAAAATACTTGATATAAGCAATGGTTAAATAACTCACACAGGTGTTTCAGGGGAAGGAGAAATCATGATCTTTAGTCAGAGAATTGGTGACAACTTTCTTAAAGAAGCTTTTAAGGTGGGTATGTATGTTGGAGATGGAGAAAGCGAAAGCGTGCTGGATAGTGGAAACAATAGGAGGTAATGGAGATAATGGGAAGACCTAGAGATATGGAGCAGGAAGTTAAGGAGTTGGAAAGAAAATCCCAAGCTATAGGTTTTTCCCAATTTGCAAAGTTTAATTTTATTTTAGAATGATGAATTTGGCAATGATTTTTAATTTATACTGCTGGGGGAAAATTAGGAGGAAAAAGCTAGCAAACAAACCCTTACATTAGATCAAATTTTCACACGAGACCATCATTTGGCAAACAAGATCTTTTGCTGAATATGACTAGGCAGATGTTTCAGATGAGGTGAGCCTCCAAATTGTTGAGAAAAGCACTGAGTTGGAATAGGAGGGGAAATCTAAAATCAAATTATTGTGGGGTCTTATCTTTCCTGGGGCATGACATAGGCTCAGACTTCAGTCACCCTGTTATTTTGGTTGGCTTTTGAGAATAGTGGTTTGGAGTGAATGGGAAAATCTAGACCTCCATATTGAAGTCTATGAAGCAAGATCTGCTCTTCTTTTAATTCAGTAGTTAGAGAAAATTGGCAATCAGTAGAACTGTCCCAAGGCTACCATAGCAGTCATTTTCTACTCAGTCTTGGAGGGACTGCTGACTCTGTGACTGTTATCTTTGTTCAAGGTATGCTTTGGGGAGTGCTAAGGCAAACACACACGCTTATGGAAATCATTGCAATCTAAGTAAGCACACAGATGCTGAGCACATTCCTGCATAGCACAGGGGAAATGAGAGGCAGGCTGTATGACTTACTCTAGGAGATACAAAAAAGATTGACTCCAACAGTAAACTGAGAGCCTGCAATTCCTACAGAGGTTGGCTTTGTTAACTATTAAGTGGGAAATTGTAGGAGCTAGGAGATAATAGTGCTGGCAATTCAGCAAAGGATGTATATTTTTAAATTATATGGCACATTAAATCATACGCTCACTAACAGATTTAGTAAAAACAATTCAGTACTTGATTCTAGATGTAACAAAATGCTTTATGGAATGTTTTGCAAACATTTTAGTTAGATCAGATGTTTATATATGAATCATGCCCAAAAAAAGACATCTTACTATATGATTTCAGTTATTTCAAAGTATGAACTTGAATGTCAAACTATATTTGCAAGTTCTAAGGCATGAGTATGCTAAATCTTGGCAGTATTTCCATCTGTTTTTAAAATTCCACAGTTTATTTAGCCTGTGGTCACATTGTCCTCCTGAGACTTACATGCAACCCGATTTAACTTCCTGCCCCTTAAGGGGAGAGGCCTTAATAGAGAAGCAAAACTTCACAGTTGTCTTAAAACCCCTTAAAACGAACGTCTGTTTGAGGATTCCAGTTGACCAAGATGGCAGCATAAGACACTCTAGGGTGCTATTCCCACACAGATTCTTTAAATAACTAGCAAACAGGCAGAACTGTCTTCTTCAAAACTCTAGATAAACAGTTAAAGGGTGAAAGTAACTGGGAAAATGCTAAATGAAGAAAACACAGTTTTTAAAATGGTAGAAGTTTGCACACACTTTCTGGCCTTTCCTGCCACTCCTCCCTGGCACAGCATGGAGCTAACTTGCATTTCCACTATGGGTTCCTGGCCCTGTAGTGGAGGTAGTATAGTAATTTCTATATGCATACTGGCTTGCCTGTATGTCAGTGCCAATCTATCTAGTGGCAGCCAGAAAGACTGAACCAAGAAACTCATCTCAATCACTCTTCCAGAACTTGCCCTACAGACAGAAGCAGCTTGCAGAGAGCAAAAACAGTGTGGGAAACAAGTCAAAGTGGCCTGGCACAAAGAATTAACTGCTTTAAGGAATACCATATAGTAACCAGAAAAAAAATCTGTTTCATAGAAAATAGAAAAATCTATTTCATAGGGAGTAAAGGGGGCATTGGAATTTCATTGGAGTTAATGTCAATGGAGTTATTCCAAAACCACAAAGGAACACAAATTTAGGAAAAGGCAGTTTCAGAAAAGACAGAGGGCCTGCATTTTTGCCTCAGGTTGATATTCTTAACAGAAGAGCTAAATTCAAGAGGAGAGCAGCAGCCAAAACAGTGAATTTTCAAAGACAGAATTTTTTGCTTTGGCTTTTTTGGTGTGTTATTGCTGTTGGCACTCAAGAAAATCTCTGCCATATCACTAGAAGAATACTTCAAGGGACAGAAACATCAGGAATTAAATCTCAAAATTAATACTTTAAAATAGTGTACTGTGTGCAATAAAAGATTATGAAACAAAGAAACAGGAAATGGTGACCCATTCAAAGGAAAAAGATAAAAATCCAAAAACCATTAATGAAGTTGGACATATCAAAGAAACTTAAAAAAGCTGATCTTTAATATACTCAACGAGATAAAAGAAAACACTGAGAAAGTGCTAAGGAAATGGTTGAAAAAACAATGGTTGAGAATCACTATAAAGAGAAAAATTTAAAAAGGAATCAAGCAGAAGTATTGTAGGTAAAGCCCACAATAACAGAAATGAAAAATTCCCTAGTGGGTTTCAATAGCAGATTGAAGTTATCAGAGAAAGAACCAATGAATTAAAAGATAAAATATTTGAAATTATTTAGGCTGAGGTACAAAAAGAAACAAAAATGTTGCCTGGTGGGTTCTAATTAATGAACTGAATGGAAGACTATGAAGGATGCTGCTTTTTTATTTCTTGCTTTTCTCCTTTCAGTAAACAGCATCATATGTTAGTTTATTTTCTTGTAGACAGTCCTAAAGAGGTATAACTAAGAGTCATGTCAATGGATTTTACCTTGACTCTCCAACTTTGTCAATTATGAGATGTCACAGGCAGAAATTTTACTTTATAGCAATCATAGGCAAATGAGCACCCCTAATTAAGAGTAATCACTTTAAAAAGCAATGTGTTTGTGCTATTGTGGGGGATATTGCTATTTTTTAAATTGCATTAGAAGTTTGAAGATGTCTTCAATAAATAACAAGCTGTCATCCTTGAAGAGTATATTTGTCATTTGCATTATATATAATAAGTAAATGAAGAATATTAAACTATATAAATGTTAAATTATGAAATCTTTAAACTTATTTCACTTAAAATTTGCTTAACATCTCTAAAAAGTAGTGTAACCAGTTAAAAGAGAAGAATCAAGTAAATTGATAAAATGACAAAAAAAATTAGGCTGACTTGCAGAAAGAAACAAAATTAAAAGAAAGCACAGAGCCTAAGAGAATTGTTGGGTATAGCCAAGCATACCTTTATACACATTATGGGAGTCATAGAAGAGAGAAAGGGGTAGAGGGAATATTCAAAGAAATAGTGGCAAGAAAGTTACAGATTTAATGAAAATACGTGAGTATAAATACTCAAGAATCCCAATGAACCCCAAACAGGATAAACTTGAAGAGAATCATGTTCAGACACATAGTAGGTAAACTTTCCAATACCAAGGAAAAGGAGCAATTTCAGAAAGCTGCAAGAGAAAAGTAGCATGTTAGATACAAGGGAATTCCAGTAAGATTAATTGCTGATTGTGCATCAGAAACCATGGAGTCAAGAAGGCAGAGGGATGAAATATTTAAATATTTAAAGTGCTGAAAGAAAATAATTGCCAAGCAAGAATTTTATATCTGATGAGACTTTCTGTCAAAAATGAGGGGGAGAGTAAGACATTCCCAGATAAATAAAAGCTGAGGGAGGTCATAACCACTAGACCAGCCCTGCCAGCAGAACAGAAGGGGGGTCTTCAGACTGTAAGTAAAGGAGAAGGGCCGGTAGACCAAAGTAGTATGAAGACCTCCAAAAAGGTAAACATATGGGTAATTTTATATGCCAGTTCTATTGTATTTTATATTTTAGTATGTGACTCCACTTTTTACTTCTCATAGATTCTAAAATGCAAATGCATAAAAAGTTATGAAAAATCTATGGTTTTGGATATACAATGTATAATAAATAATGTGAATGATTACAACAAAATAGTGGAGGGACAGAAGAGTGTAAGAACCATATATGAGTATGCTATTGAAGTTAACTTGGCATCAAATCAAACATTGTTATACATTTAGGATATTAAATTCAAACCCAGTGATAACTACAAAGAAATTATCTGAAAAACTATACACAGAAATAAGAAGGGACTCGAAGCAGTACAATACAAAAAAATTCACACAAATATGAGTGTAGGAAATAATGGAAAAATTGAGAGACAAAAAAGGTATAAGACATACAAAATCAAAATATCAACATGGTAGAAGGAAATTCTACATTATCAGTAGATACTTTGAATGGAAATGGATTAAATTCTTCAGTGAAAAGGCTGGGATTGTCAGAATGAATAAAATAGCATGATCCAACACTATGCTGTTTACAAGAGACTCACAATAAATTCAGAAACACAAGTAGGTTGAAAATGAAAAGATGAAAAAAAATACATATCATGCAAAGAGTGACCAAAAGAAAACTAAAGTAGCTATAATAATATCAGGAAAATTAAGTTAAACATTTTATGCTGCTATCGGGGTCAGTCATACAAGAAGACATAACAATTATAAATATATATGTACCTAATAGCAGGGCCCCACAGTAAGTGAAGACATCACTAACAAATTTCCAGGGTGAAATCAATGGTTCTAAACTCTAATAGTAGGAAAATTCAATATGTCACTTTCAATGATGTTTACAACATCCAGAAAGATGATCAGTAATGAAATAGAAGACTGGAATAATAATACAAACCAAATAAATCTAATTGATATACTTAGAACACTTTACCCAACAGAAGCAGAATACACATTCTTCTCTAGTGCACATGGTCATATTTCAGGGTAGACCATATTTTACATAACAAAACAAGTCTCAATAAATTCTTTAAAAAATAATGAAATCATAAAATATAACTGTTCACAGGGGAAAGATGTTAGAAATCAATAACATATCAAGTACTGGGAAATACACAAATATATGGAAATTAAGCAATACACTCTTAAGCAATGTGCTTAAGAAGAAATCACAAGGGAAACTAGGAAATGTCTTGAGGTGAATAAAAAGCTTAAGGGATGCAGCAAAGGTAGTACTGAGAGGGACATTTGTTGCTCTAAATATTTACATTAAAAAAGAAGGTATTTCTCAAGTCAGAGACTTAAATTCACCACTGAAGGAACTGGATAATGAAGGGTAAACTAAACACAAAGTGAGCAGAAGGAAGGAAATAAAGAGTACAACAGAGATAAATGATAAAGAGAAGAAAAAATCAGAGAGAATCAATCAAAGCAAATATTTCTCCTTTGAAAAATTGAATACAATTAACAAACCTTTCATTAGACTGACAAAGAAAAAGAGAGGACACAAATGATTAAAATAAAAAATGTCATGGGGATATTACTACTGATCCCACAAAAATAAAATAGATTATAAGAGGATATTGTGAACAACTGTTTGCCAACAAATTAGATAACTTACACGAAATGAACAAATCCTAGAAACAGTGCCTACCTACACTGACACAAGAAGTAATAGAATATCTCAACAGAACAATGACAAGTAAAGAGATTGCATCTATAATTTAAAAAACCTCCCAACAAAGTAGAGCCATCAGATGGTTTAACTTGTGAATCTTACCAAACATTTAATTAACCACAATCCTTCTCAAACTATTCTGAAAAATTGAAGACAGAGGAGACACTTCTTAACTCCTTCTATGAAGCCAGCATCACCCTAATGCCAAAGCCAGATAAAGATACAGAACAGAAAAGTGCAGACCAATATCCTTTAAGAATACAGATGCAAACTCTAAAAATACTAGCACCGAACCTAGTTACACAATCAAAAATATTAACAATATGCTCTAATTGGATTTTTCCCAGGTATGATGAGTTTTTCAACGTAAGAAAATGAAATTACTTAATTAGTAGGCCACTTTAATAGAAAGAAGGGGAAAAAACACATGGTAATCTTAATCAATAAAGAAAAAGCATTTGACTCAGCACACCTACTTGATAAAACACTCAGAAAACTAGGAAAGAAGGTTATTCCCTCAATACGATAAAGAGTATATGCATATATGCAAAACCTACAGCTAACATCATACTCAATTGTAAAAGAATGAAATCCTTCCATCTTAGATAAGGAAAAAATCAAGTATACCATCACCACTATTATTCAACATTGTGCTAATAGTTCTTCTCAGAGCAATTAGGCAAGAAAAGAAATAAAAGGCAACCAAATAAGAAAGTAAGAAGATAAACTTTCTCTATTTGACTTGATCCTATATATAGAAAATCCCGAGAATTCTACAACAAAATTACTAGAGCTAATAAATGAATTAAGCAAATTAGTGGGATACAAGATCAATATGCAAAAATCAATAGTGTTCTTTAAATAGTAATTTTCAACAGAGAGGAAATCAAGAAAAAAATCGACTTACAATAGCAACTAAAAAAATCATTTATTTAGGAATAAATTGAACTAAGGAGTCAATGGATTTGTACATGGAAAACTAAACAAATTGCTGAAAGAAATCAAGGAATGCTAAATAAATGAAAGTTCATTCTGCTAAATAATTGGAAGTTAACATCAGTTCTTCCCAAAGTGATTTATAGATTCAATGTAATCTCAATCAAACTCCCAATACTCTTTTCCGGAGAAATAAAAAAGCCAGTCATCAAATTGATATGAATGAGAAGGGGCCCTGAATAACCAAAACCATGTTGAATAAGAAGAACAAATTTGGAGGGCTCACTTTCTTATTTTAAAACTTACAACAGTGCCACAGAATCAAAATAGCATGATGTTGGCACAGGCACAGATATATGGACCAATGGAATTGACTTAAGAGTTCAGAAATGAGCCCTCAATTGTAGGCCAATTTATTTTAGATAGGAGTTTCAAACCCACTCAGTGGGGACACAATAGACTCATCAACAAATCCTGCTGGAAAAACTGTATATCCCTATGCAAAAGAAGGAAGATGGACCCCTACCTCATGCCATATATAAAAATCAACTCAAAATGGATCAAACATCTAAATATGAGAACCAAAAAGGTAAAACTCCTAGAAGGAAACATAGAGAAGTATCTTCAGACAAGAATTTCTCAGACTTTATACCCAAAGCACAAGCAACAAAAGTTAAAAAATGGATAATGGGATTTTAACAAAATAAAAAAAAACTTTTGTGTATCAAAGGACTTTATCATAAAAGTCAAAAGAAACCTACAGAATATAAGGAAATATTTGGAAACCACAAATTAAATGAGTGTTTAATATACAGAATCTCAAGCGAAATTCTGCAACTCAGCAACAAAAATCAAACAACCCAATTTAAAAGTGAGCAACAGAGTTAAATAGACATTTCTCCAAAGAAGGTATAAAAATGGCCAATAAGCACATAAAAAGAAGCTAAATATCATCAGACATTAGGGAAATATAAATCAGAACTGCAATGAGGTACCATTTCACACTCATTAGAATGGCTGCAATTTTAAAAAAAAGGAAAATAAAAAGTGTTAGATAGGATATGGAAAAATAGGAAAACTCATTCTTTGTTGGTGAGAATGTCAAATTATCCAGCCATTGTGGAAAACTGTTTAGCAGTTCCTCAACAAGTTAAGTATAGAATTACAATATGACCTTGCACTCCCACTTCTATGCATCTACCCCAAAGAATTAAAAGCAGAGATTCAAATAAATATTTTCACACCAATATTCATAGCTGCATTATTCACAATTTGCCAAAATATGGAAGCAAGCCAAATGTCCACCAACTGATGAATGGATAAATAAATGTAATATATACATACAATGCAATATTTTTCAACCGTGTAAAGGAATGAAGTCCTGAAACATGTAACAACACAGACGTACCTTGAATACATCAGGTTGAGTGAAATAAACCAGACACAAAAAGATAAATATTGTATAATATCACTATTATGAAATAATTAGAATAATCAAACTAGAATTCAGTTTACCAGGGGCTGGGAGTGGTGGGTGGGGATAGGAAATGAGGAGTTAATGCTTAATTGTTTTGCTGTTTTTCTTTTGTACGTTTAAAATGTTTTGGTAATGGATGCTGGTGATAGTAGTACGATGTTGAGAATATAATTAACAGCTCTCAACTATGTATTTTAATGTGGTGGTTATGGGGAAATTTTAGGTGTATTTATGTTACTACAATTAAATTTAAAAATTCAGAACTGTACTACACAGTTTACTCTAATGGTAAACTATGGACTATAGCTAATAGTGTAATTATAATACTGCTTCATTATTTGTGACAAGGTACCATGCTAAAGTAAAATTTTAGTAATAGGGAAAGCTGTTAGAGATGGGGGTATATGGGAAAATTGTATTTTATACATGATTTTTCTGTAAACCTACAAATTATCTAATAAAAAAATAGAAAAAAAGTATTTTTGCATTGAAGGTCTAATATAACAACTGTGATAAAGAATACATAAATTATTTTCCACTCCTTACATTGAGAGCTAGAATTTAATTCTACCCCATACTCACCCTCCTTTGTATCTGGGCTAGAAATAATGACATGCTTGACTAATAGAATGTGGTAGAAGTGAAATTGTTTCTTCTAAGGCTAGTTTATAAGAAACTTTCAGCTTTCACCCAGGCCTTGGGAACACTATCTGAGAAACATGCCCCTGAGAATGCCATGTTGAAGTCACCATTAAATTCTCCACTTGTTAGCTGTAGTTTAGTATAGCCATTCAGGATCTCATCCAAGGAGCTGCAAATATGAATAAAGTTATTTTGAATTCTTAAGCAACCAAGCACTCAGTTGAATAATACTGACTGCCTTCAATTGATGCAGAAGAATCACCCAGCTGTGCCTTGCCTGGATTTCTAGCCCACAAAATCTTGAGATACAATATAATCTCAGACACTGTTGTTTTTAGCCACTAGTTTTTGGATAATTTGTTACGTAGAAATAGATAATTTAGACAATGGCTCTAATGTCTGTGTGTGTTCACATTTACAAATCAACTCTAATAATCATCTGCCAATATGCCAATGTGATATTACTGACCAGGTAGCTGAATGAAATTGTGAAGTGAATCAGACAGCTGCGTGTGTTCTTTTCTCTTTTCTTGATGTACACATTTTCAGTAACCTAGTGTCCTCAAATTACTTACCTGCCCTTTGAAGTCTATAACACAGCCACTTCCATTTTAATTTGATGGATTGCATGAGATTTTTCTAGAAGAATTTACCCTTTTTTTCTTTATTTTTAAAGGAGCTTTAGATTACATAAGTGTTACATCAAAAATATAGATTTCCATAAACCCCAACCCCTCCTTCTCCAATAATTTCATTAGTGTGGTACATTTGTTACAACTGACGAACACATATTGAAGCATTGTTACTAACAAATAGTCTATAGTTTACTTTATGGTTTATATTTTGCACCGCAAAAGTTTAGAGGTTTTGATAAAATGTATAATGGCTTGTATCTATCATTGCAATATTATGCAGAACAATTCCAATGTCCTAAAAATGCTCATGTCGCACTTATCCTTCCCTCTCCCTCAGAATCTCTCATGACCACTGTCTTTATATCAATGACACAAGTTCTTCCATTAGTAGAATAATAGTAAATATACTTTAGTCCATAGTTGCATTGCCCCCTTATTTGTTCATTCTTCAATCTTGAGGATTTGGGAATAGTGATGCCCAGTCTGCTTCAAATTGAGAGGGGCTTAGATGGCATGGGGTAGATGGATGGAACTGTCTTGCTTGCAGTTGTAGATATTCTCTGTCTTTTTGGAATGGGTGTTTTCCAACATCAACCTTTTTTTAGTTGTCCTGGGTGACTCCAATGAACTGGAGAGTAGGTGTTGGCTGCGACTCTGCTGAGATTCAGGACTCAACTGGCATATGAACAGCTATCTTGCTAATTATAGGTTAAATAAATGTGGCAGAAGAACCATGTATAGGAAAATTATAATTAAGTCTAACTCTGATACATTGGCATGATTGGTTATCAGATATTCCTAAGTAAGGCCCACTGGTGGGGTACCAGTTTCCTGGAGTTGTCTGCCCTACTTATAATGGCTAGATTTATCTACAGACCTCAGGAGCACTCCTGCCTGAGGCACTATATACCGTGGCAGTCAGTGAGATTCTCCTGAGATGTGCATAAGCATAATCTCCCAACTAGCTTTGAAATCTTTCAGCCATAAAAACTCATTTGTATTTACTATTTTCCCCTTTTGGTCAATGTGTTCTTCCAAATACATCACTAGTTGGTGGTTAGTAATAATCCCTCAGTGCCAGGTAAGACTCATCCCCGGGAGTCATTCCCATGCTGGGGGGATGGTAGTGAGTTTATAATCTGATTTTGGCTTATAGAGAGGCCATATTTAAGCAACAAAGGGGCTTTCAGATGGTAACTCTTAGGCGATGTATATTACTAGGCTAAGTTTCAATTTTATAAGAACAAGGTTCATACGTATAAACATCAATAGCAAGGGCCTGGTGTATTGGTCTGTACTCCTTCACTTGGCACTGCCCATGTACTCTAGAGATTCTTGCCACTCTATGAAACCATGTAGGCAGATGCCCTAGAATGGGAATACAATATTCTGTTGCCTATTCTGTGGGTCTCCACAGACCAAGACAACACCCCATGACCATATGAACACATTCATATTCCATAGAGGCATACCCCAGTTGTGCTCCTCCCCATACATCCCCCAACCACTGATACCCTACACCAGTAATCCTCCCCTACCATAGCTGCAACCCTTCTGCAATTTAGCTCCCCCCCCAAAAAAAAAATGAAGGCTACCAAACATGATAAAATTAAAAATTAAACAAAAAAGTGTTTTGTGTTTTTTTGTATTGTGTTTTTCATCACCATAAGATCTGTTACCTTTAATGTATATTGACAATTACTTCTGTAGGTTTCCCCATTGTCTTTATTTTTTTCACTTTATTTTCCTAAAAGTTCTAGGTTACAGAAAATTCATATAGAAAATATAGGGAATTCCTATATACCCCACTCCCCCACATCCTCTCCTACCAATAACATCCTACATGTATACGGTACATTTGTTACAATTGATGAACAATTACCAAAGCATTGCTACAAACCACAGTCAATGGTTTGTATTATGATTTACCTTTTGCACTCTATACTTTATAGGTTCTGACAAAATGTATAATGGTCTGTATCTGTCATTGCAAGATATTACAGCACAATTCCAGTGCCCCCAAAGATTCACCTTTTGAACTTGTCTTCAATTTAGGATAAAAGTCATTGTTTCCCCTGAAGGTAATTTTAAGAATCAGCTGAAATAGCATTTCAAAAGACCCACCTAGTAATTATGAGAGAGCTTTGGTTCCCAAAATATATACTTTGGAACATTCCCAATTCAGCCACAACTCTGGGGGAGGGAGTAGTTAAATTCATCTTGTGCTGCCAATGACTTACCGCAGGTTGCACCTCTCATCTGTCCTCATTTTTCTCCAGGGTCTTCTCTGATACTGTGGGATACTACTGTCTCTGCATGCCAGAAAATCCAGAAGTGCAGGGGAGTTTAGGTTCTCAAGGATGACTCTGAACAATTGGGTTGGGGGACTGGATGGATGTTTGAGCCTCCTATTCCACAGAAGAACAATTCTGGGTAGCTTTCTATATTACTGTTCAGAGGACTGACAGAAGCGAGGACCCATTACCTGGAGGAGGAAACTTATCAATGCATTCCTCTTTCCCTCCTTCCTCTCTCTCTTTTTTTTTTTTTTTTTTTTTTTTTTACTTTTCCATATTATTCCCTCAGACTCCTTACTCCTGCTTCCTGGGATCACATCCTTCACATCGCATCAAATGAAGATCTTAGCTCCACTTGTTTTGGGGGAAATCCAAACTAAGACTGTGTCCTGAAATGACATCACCTAGGAAATATTTTCTATTTATGCTAAAACCCAATTCTCCTACTGATCCAATCAGGATAACCAAAATGCAGAATTTTGTAGCATGAATCTGTTTAATAAAAAATGACTAGGAAGAGAATTGACAAATATCTCTTTTTGTGGCAAAACAAATTTCAGTTTACCAAGGAAGTGCATAAATATCAGGCAAGTGACTCAATAATAAAAATTTGTATTAGTGGTAACATAAATGACAACCCCTGAATGTAACTATATATTAAAGCTTTCTGTAAACTTTAAAAAAGATTTTTCTGAGTTGGCCATGTATTAACTCTGGAATCTCTCAAACTCCCCTGAACAAACCTCAGTTTCATTCAGCTTCATGAACAGCTTCACCTGAGTCTCTCAAAGATGAACTGTGGAAACAATGAACTCACAATAAAATTCAGTTAGCCTTCAAAGGGAAGTAAGGAACTCAGGTCAACAGTTCTGCCCCCCCACCACCCCAAATTGAAGTGTTTTCATGAACTGTGGAGCTTATAGTGCTGCATGAAAGACTGGTTCTCCAATGAGAGCAAAATGTGCTCTGAGAGGCCATCAACTGTAGAGTATAGTGGGAAAGTGTGTGTTTGTGTGAGTGTATATGGACGATGGAAGGGCAGGGGGAATGTTGAGAGAAGGTAGTTAATATTTTTCTAAACTATTACAATTGCCAAGGACATGATTGTCATTACTTAATAAATATAACAAAGGAACCCTATTAGATAAATGTTACTATTTACTGATGGTAATGGATGAGATTTCTACTTATGAGAAAACAGAGATTCAGTAAAATTTAGAAATAATAAAAGTCAAAAAGTTGGTGAACTATTGAAGCTAGATTAAAATCCCAGTGTCTTCCAGCTTCTTACTTTTTGTTCTTTTTCTACATTATACTACTTCTACTAAATTAAGGCAAATCAGTTTCCACATGACAGATGTTTTCAGCTGCACAGCACCATTTCCATAAAGCAAATATTTTTAGCTAAGCTACAGTTCTTTATAAGTTAATAAGCACTATCTATATTCTAAGGTAGTATATGGAAAATTAAACTGTAAGGAAAGCAAAAGTTGCCCATTTTTATTCTTACATTGTAACCTTCGCAACTGTCTAATGAGGAAGAATTGCAAGAAGAAAATGGAGTAAGCAAGAAATAAGTGAGAAGATGGGGGGATGGTTCAGGAAGAGAGCAAATATTCTCTTTCTGCTTTTCTCCCTGATTAGAATTATAAGTTATCCACAGGTCTCTTGAATCTTTCTTTGTTCAATACAAGAGACCTGGCACTATGTTCAGCCTACATGTTCTTTACAGTTATTCACAGATCATTAAAAATGCTTAACTCACAGCTAGGGATATGATCCTCCTAGATAAAATTTGCTAAGAAGACAGGGAACTTGAGTTTTTCTTTACTTTTCTCCTCCAAATTACTACACGAACTATCATCAGCCACCAATCTACTTCTTTCTGTAGCATTTTCTTTGTTCAGTCTTGAAAATGGGGATTCTTATGACTGCCCTTTCTTCTCCCACCAGCCCAAGTATATTAACAATCTGTTTCTACATAATAAATTACCGCAAACTTAATGGCTTCAAATATACATTTTAATCTCACAGTTTCTGTGGGTCAGGAATCTGTCCACAGCTTTCATAGCTCCTTTGTTTCAAGGTCTGTCACAAGACTTTAATCAAGGTGTAATCCCAGGTTTAGATTTTATCTGAAGGCTTGAATGCGGAAGGACCTGCTTTGAAACTTATGTGATTTTTGGCATAATTCAATTTCATGTGGGCTGTTGGTCTAGGGCCGTAGTTCCTTGCTGGTTTCTGGCAAGAGGTCATCCTCAGGTTCTTTTATTTTAATTTTTTAAAAAGATGCTTAGATTACATAATTGTTACATAAAAAATATATGGGGGGAAGTGGACTTGGCCCAAGGGATAGGGCGTCTGTCTACCACATGGGAGGTCCGCGGTTCAAACCCCAGGCCTCCTTGACCCATGTGGAGCTGGCCCACATGCAGTGCTGATGCACGCTAGGAGTGTTGCACCACGCAGGGGTGCCCCCTGCATAGGAGAGCCCACGCACGAGTGCACCCCATGAGGAGAGCCACCCAGTGCGAAAGAAAGTTCAGCCTGCCCAGGAATGGTGCTGCACACACACAGAGCTGACGCAGCAAGATGATGCAACAAAAAGTGACACAGTTGCCTGTGCTGCTGACAACAACAGAGGAATTCAAAGAAGAACACGCAGCAAATGGACACAGAGAGCAGACAACTGGGGGGGGGGAGGAGATAAATAAATAAAAAATAAATCTTTAAAAAAATATATATGGGCATCCCATATGTCTCACTCCCTATCCCTCCTACACTTGCCCACATTAACAACATCCCTCATTAGCATGGTACATTTTTTTACAATTGATGAACATATTTTGGAGCATTGACACTAAGTGTGGATTACAGTTTACATTATAGTTGTTTTTGATTTTTTAACAGATTTTTTATTATCTATTTTTTAAAAAGATACATAGATTACACACAATGTTACATTAAAAAATATAAGAGGTTCCAATATACCCCACTCCCCACATGTCCCACTCCTCCCACATCAACAACTTCTTTCATTAGTGTGGTACATTCATTGCATTTGATGAGTACATTTTGGAGCAGTCCTACACAGCATGGATTATACTTTATTTTGTACACTCAGTGGGTTATGGCAAGATATAGAATGTCCTGCATCTGTCCCTGCAATATCATTCAGGACAACTTCAAGTCCCCAAAATGCCCCATGTCACACCTCTTCTTCCTTCTCCCTACCTGGAGCGATTCCCATGGCCACTGTCTCCACATCAATGATGTAATTTCTTTAGAGTCACAATAATTCTATAGTAGAATACCAGTAAGTCTACTCTAATCCATATTTTAATACTCCATCCTGAGGACCCTGGGATGGCAATGCCCATTCCATTCTCTATATTGAGAGGGGGCTTAGATCCACTTGGTTGATGGATGGGATTCTCTGCTTGCAGTTGTAGACTCTTTCAGTTACTTGATGTGTTGGTTGATCATCCTCACCTCCTTGTTAGCTGACCTGGGTAAGTCCAATGAACTGGAGAGTAGGTGTTGCAACTCTGCTGAGGCTCAAGCCCGGCTGGCACATGAGTTTCACATGACAACTGAGGGAGTGCTGAGTTCCCATCCTGGGGTCTCTGTCACATTCCACAGTGGAAGAGCAACAGTCCCCCAGGTGCAAGGGCAAAGACCAGTGAAGAATGATATTTCAGTGATGGGCTCTTGATACCGATAACTATGTTTATGAGCCTGTACACTTGAAATTTCAACTAAGCCTAGAGTTGCAAGGTGCCTAAAAGTTATCTCCTGAGAGCCTCCATGTTGCTCAAATGTGGCCACTCTCTAAGCCAAACTCAGCATGTAAATGCATTACTTTCCCCCCAGCGTGGGACATGACTCCCAGGGATGAGCCTCCCTGGTGCCAAGGGATTACTACCAATTTCCTGCTGGTGATGCAACTAGAAAAAGACCTTTACTAAAGGGGGAAATGGTAAAGAAAAATGAGTTTATATAGCTAAGAGACTTCAAAATGAGTCTGGAGGTCATCAGAGGGGTCGCACTTCTGTACATCTCAGCAGGATCTCAGAACACCAAAGTAGAAACAATCTCAGGTAGTGGGGCTCCTGAGGACTATGGAGACACCCAGGTCTTATGGTCATGAAAGATGGGTCTGGAGTTCAGTGCCTTGCCAGTAGGCTTAATTTTGGAATTTGTACTCCTGAGTGTCATGGAGTTGGACCCAGAGGTGATTTCTCTGCACATGCCTCTTCTGTCACTTTTGCTGAATCTGTGGTTGGCACTGGGGTTGGTGTATGCCAAGGAGACTTGAATCTCTGGACAGTCCATGTGCTAGCTGTGCCCAGAGCCTCATCAGAGTTATAATACCCACTCTCCAGTTTACATTATAGTTTAAAATCTCTCTTGCACAGTTTTGTAAATTATGACAAGCTACATAATGGCCTGTACCTGTCACTGCAGTGTCATTCCAGACAATTCCAATGTCCTGAAAATGCCCCCATATTACACCTATTTTCAGTCATAAATGTTCTTCCTCCATTCCTAGCATAACATTAAGTCTATAGTAGAATACCAGTAAGTGTACTCTAACCCATAGTTCATTGCCAATCCTGAGGATTCTGGGATGGTGATGCCCACTCCACCTCTAATTGAGAGGGGGCTTAGATCCTATGATGCAGAGGGATGGAAATATCTTCCTTGTAGTTGTAGCCTCTCTCTGTTCCTTGGGATGGGCATTGTCCATCATTATCTCCTTGTTAGTTGTCCTGGGTGAATCTGATGAACTGGGGAGTATGTATTGCAACTCTGTTAAGATTCAGGGCCCAACTGGCACTTGGAAAGCTCAAATATTTCAGTCTCTTGGATATACACATATCAACTCTGGTATGAACTGTAGGTTCGAATAGAAGGGGCAGAAGAGCCATGTGTAGGGAAACCCTGACTGAGTCTTAACTCTGTTACACTCGGGCGCATAAATTCCAAAGTAGGAGCCATTGGCAGGGCACCAAAGTTCTGAGCTGTCAGGCTTGCCTATAGTGTCTGGATGTCTCCAGAGCCCTCAGGAGTCCTGCTATTTGGGGCAATATTTACTGTGGCAGTCAATGAGATCTTGCTGAGACATGTATAAGTGTAACCTCTGGGATGGTTCCCGATTCACTTTGGAGTCTTTTAGCCTTATAAACTCATTTGTCTTCACCCTTTTCCCTTTTTGGTCAAGGTCTTTTTCCACTTGCATTGGTAGTTGGTACTTGGTAGTAATCCTTCAGTGCCAGGGACGATCATCCCCAAGATCCTTAGTTTCTTGAAGCATTGACCTCCCCAGTGTAGCAGCTTGCTTCACCAAAGTGTGCAAGCCTAAAAAGAAATAGAGTCTGCTAACAAGATGGGATTAGGAATCTCTTATGATATAATCCTGGAGTGAAATCCCATCATCTTTGTTTTAGTCCATTGGTTAGAAGCATGTTGCTAGGCCAGTCATACTCAAGGGAGTGGATTACATCGGGCATGAATAGGAGAAATTAGGGATCACTGGGAGCCATTTGAGAAATCTGTCTTCCATTCAAGTAATTGAAAAAATTCACTGCTCATTTGGTCTAAGTAAATAGTTGGATAGTTGATCTGACTGCCCTAATAGTTGAATATATCTTGCAAGTTTAACAACCTTAGATGTTACATAAGGATCAAAGGGAATGACATATGTTTTAAAGTTCAATGAAGAAAGAAGTTTCCAATATTCTAAATACTATTTGTCTGGAGGTTTTTTTTTCCTGAAGAGAATTTATAAAGTCAAAGAGATACCATCAATAGTTCTTTCACCTTCACATGTGGTATGGATCCAATTAAGAATCAATATTTATCAATTATATTTTAGGCATAATACAGGTGAGTTAAAGGATACACTTAGAAGATTAAAATCTTTACCTTGAGGAATTAATAATACAGTAGGAGAAAAACACATCAAAACACCATAATGAAAGGCATGACATGTTAAAGTGCTATGTATTTACAGAAAGGAGAGGCAAATATTCAACCAGAGGAAATAACAAAGACCAAAATACTGTGGTTCAAATTCATATGGCATGAATTGAGGAAAGGCAATATTATCAGTCATATTACCAGTTTGCAAAAGAGGAAAGTAGATATTGACAATGTGAATAGCTTCCCATGATTCTACAACTAGGAACTGATAGAAATGGGATAAATAGGATTCCAACAATGCATTCAAGCTCTATAACCCAAGTTCATAAAATAGGTTAAAGCCAGTTTATGTAGTTCCATGAATATAGAATCTTTTCTAATTTTCCCTCTTATGTTTTTAGTTATTAGTCATGTGACCATGGAGAAGACACAGAACTGAAGGACTTGAAATTTCTTTTCTATGAAGTTAAGATTTTTGAATAGATTATCCCTAATGACCTTCCAAGTTTGAATATTTTATGGTCCCATATTTACAAATAAAGAATTTTACCCTGCAGGCAGTATGGAAGACTTTTGACAGAAAAGAGTTATGACCAAAGGAACAATTTAGAAAATTTTTATGTCAAGAAATGCTAGATAATCTGGAAGAGAGAAAGAATATAGTAAGAACAGCCAGATAGGAGGCCCTTGCTTTAGTCTATGTCTACACAGACTGCCAATGTACTAGTAGTGGGAATAAGAAGAGATGGATGAAAGAAATATCAGAGGATGGAGCAAAAGGATTAGTAGGGAGTGAGATAGTATAGTAGGAATGGCAAGGTCATGTCAGCAAGATTTGGGTTTAATACCTGTGTCACTATCCTACTAACTATGATCCAAGAAATGTTACCTTAATACTCTAAGCTTCAGTAACGTGGACCAAAAGACGGCATTGGTTGTATTGGTTTGTCTATGCCTCAGTGAAAAGTAGTCCTCAAATATCAGTAACTTAATACAATAAATTTTTATTCTTTTTTTGCTTAAAATCTGCTGAGATTCTATGTAATTTTCCAGATCAGTTGCTCAATATATGATGATTAGTGATCCACGCTCCCCATCCCAACACAAGATCTCCTAGTAAACACAGCAGAAGAATGAACAGGTAAGTTATGCAAGGGCTTTTTATTGTCACCTCTTGTAAGTCACTTCTTCTAATTGTTCATTGGCCAGAAGTAGTCATATAATCCTGCCTAAAATAAGGGGCTGGGAAGTGTAGTCTTTTGTACACCTAAGAAAGAGAAGAGAACAGATATCGGCAATCAGTAGTGATGTCTATAAAACCCACCCAGTTTGGCTTAGTGTCTATAGTAGTCAGCCAAAGGGGTGCTGATGCAAAATACCAGAAATTGGTTGGTTTTTATAAGGGGTATTTATTTGGGGTAGGAGCTTACTGATACCAGGACATAAAGCATTAGTTACTTCCCTCACCAAAGTCTGTTTCGAGCAAGATGGCTGCCGATGTCTGTGAAGGTTCAGGCTTCCTACGTTCCTGGGGCCTGCTTTACTCTGGCTTCAAGGTTCCTTCCTTCCTGGGGCTGGCTTCTCTTTCCTCTGTGTGCTGACTTCCCAGGGCTCCAATTTAAGTCTTCAGTATCAAACTCCAAAATCAAAACTCTAACCTTAAAAGCCCTCAACTCTGTTCTTCGCCATGCCTTTTATCAACGTGTGGGTTGGGACTAGTCATAACTGTCATGCCCAGGTACAGATCAGATTACAAGCATAATCCAATATTTCTTTTTGGAATTCATCAATTATATCAAATTACTACAGTATCTTACCTTACCAGGACTGCTATGAAAAATATCACACGATGGTTTGGTTCAAACAATAGGAATTTTTTTTTTGAATTTTTAATTTTAATTCCCTTTTTATAAAAAGATACAAGGATCACAAAAAAAGTTACATTAAAAAATATAAGAGGTTTCCATATATCCCACACCCCACCCCACTTCTCCCACATCCACAATCTCTTTCATCAGTGTGGCACATTCATTGCATTTGGTGAATACATTTTGGAGCACTGCTGCACTGCATGGATTATGGTTTACATTGTAGTTTATACTCTCCCCACAGTACACTCCGTGGCTTATGGCAGGATATATAATGTCTGGCATCTGTCCCTGCAATATCATTTAGGACAACTCCAAGTCCCAAAAATGCCCCCACATCACATCTCTTCTTCCCTCTCTGTGCCCTCAGCAACTACCATAGCCACTGTCTCCACATCAATGATACAATTTCTTCAATTGCTAGAGTCACAATAGTACTATAGTAGAATACCAATAAGTCCACTTAATAGAAATTTATCATCTCATGGTTTTGGAGGCTAGCAGTCCAATACGAAGGTCTCACTGGTCAGTGCTTTGTCCCAGGGTCTGTAGTGCTGGGGTGCTGGGGCTTGCCGCCATTCCCTAGGGTTTCTTGGCTTGTAGTTGCAGCTCTGCCTGCACGTGGTGATCTCTGTCTTCTTCTCTGGCTTCTACTTACTGACTGCATGCAAATTTCCTCTGCCTGTAAGGATTTAGGTAATATGAATTAAGGCCCACCCTCATTCAGTTTATCACATCGAACCTAGTAACATCTTCAAAGATCCTATTTTGGTTCACATCCACACCCTGACTCAATAACATAATCAAAGATCCTATTTACAAGTGGGTTCACATCCGTAGTGCGACTGAGGTCTAGGTTTGGACATGTCTCTGAGGGAAACATGATTCCACTGTCATAATTAGCATAGTATTGCTGTGGAGATTAAACAAATAAATTGATTAACATTCCCAGTTCAAGATAAGTACAAGTGGTAACATTTCTTTCACTTTACTCTTCTCTGTACCTATAACATGATTGAGTGCAGTAAGTATAGGGAATAAGGAAAGTTATGTTTTAAAAATTGCGCCCAAATATTTAAGGGTATGTTTTTCCTTTTCAATTTCTTTCTGTCTTTCTCTCCCTACATTTTTATCTGTCTCCCTCATGTACGCATACAATTTCACTCATACTGCACATATATGCTTACACCAGATTTTAATCATGGAACACATAAGTATCCTAAGCACATTGAATTAACCTGGGTCTCTCAAGTTCAGGCTAAATATCCATAGAGCTAGTTATTAAGATTTGCAGGAGTCATAAACCAGTAAATGCCTATGGTCAATCCCTAAATTATAATTTCTTTAATTCTTTTTCTTCCTTCTGGTATCTTTGGGAACCTTAAATCTGAATTTAGTTCTCCTAAAAACTCTAATATTCCAGATCTGTGGTTCTCAATATGACGCTATTGGTATTTTAGGTGGGATGGTTCTTTGTTGTACTAACACATATTTTCAGGATTTTATTATCCCTGATTCTTTCTCTAAATGCTTCAAAAACCTCTTAATTATTGTAACAAACAAATCTGCCCTATGCATTTCGAAATACCCCTGGCTTTGAAGTTCTCTCGTGGTTGGGAAACACTGTCTAAGTCTATGAATTAAATTCTTCGTATCTTAGATAGTCTATTAATAATACGAGCAGTTATGGTGTAGGGCAGAAAACAAAATAGCACATAAGAAGCATTAGATATTTTAATCTTGAAATGCTGGGACTTCATAAATTTTAAATAAATCAGAAAAGTGACTCTTCTCTTATAGTTAAGGAGAGGAGGTCTTCAATGATTGGAATACAAGCTAACTTTTAGAAATTTACCATAGATATTTAGGCCTGGGTCTAGTAATTTAATAATTCACTCATTCAATAAATAGTTAATACTTTCTACTCTGAAAGATGCTGGAATAACAAAAGAAAAATATACAGTCAGGCATAATTATTCAAAAACTTCCTTCCTAGATACCTTCTGATGGGGAAGACATGATGAGTTTAGACTAAAAGACTTAAAATGTCTTATAAATTATTGAACTTTTTGGAGCTACCTGTAAGTGATGAGTTTATTACTTTTTCGTGTCAGATCTAATGGTACCTAATACTGTAAAAAGATATAGTTATAGATATAAAATAGAGTAATTAGTTTGCACTTAAGTTGGTGGACCTAGCCTTTTGATTATAAAATGTATTCCTTCCTCAGAGAATTTCCCGTAGTCAGATTCTGTGATCCCTGAGAGACCTTCTGGTTGTTTGACCTCCCATGAAACTGCATGGAGCAAGGAATAGAAATGTTACATTATTTAATAAATTTATAGGTCTTTCCCCAATTTTATGCACTTATATTCCTTTTCTTACACTGGCTCCTTTAAACTTTTGTTACTGCATCAGCATTCTTTAGTCTCCTCAGTTCTGGGACCCTGAAGCAGTTTCATCTCTGGGCTTCTGATGCTGAGGATCAAACATCAAACTGATGATTTCAGCTGAGAGACACCATCTGAGGAGGTGCTTACCCTCTTCATTTTTCGTCATGGCTGCCTGAAGGCTTTTTCTTTTAGGATGCCTGTACCTTTATTAGTTAAGAATTGCCTCGGGGGCTATGGAACAAAGTATCTAAAAGCCCACTCCAATACCTGTCCCAAACTGGCTCCTCTTCTCCTAGCTTGTTTTCCCCTTAGTATCCCCTATGTAAGTTATAACCCCACTCTAAGGTAGACATTTGAGAATTAGCCTAGTGTCCACTTGCGAACTTATTTCTCAATATCTAATTAACCAATTAATCGGTCAAAGATATGTTGCTGAATCTACTCCTAATTATGTCTAGAATAAGTCTCACTTACTGCAACTGAGTCACCAGTGCTATAATTCAGCCATCTCTATTACCATCGGGACGGCTTCTCAACTGGGTCTTGAGCCTCCAGACTTGCTTCCTGCTAACTCCCTCTCCTTGCTACAAGCAAAACATTTTTTTTTCTTAACCCAAACAGGACCATGGTATTTCCAGCTTGCAATACCTCAATAGTTCTCAATACTATCAGCATAAAATTGGAACATTTTAGCTAGTAGTTAAGATCTTTTATGATCTGGCCACTGGCTTCTCGACTCTTTTTCTGCTATTCCCTACACACAATTGCTTCTGCATGCACATGGGTCCTTAGCCTGAACGCTGTGCTGATGTGATGGGTGTCATCCAGACAATGGCCTCCATCGCCACTGCACTTGCTGAGGTGTCCATTGCCTCTGGTCATCTAGCCCATGAATTCCAGGCCCTTTTCTTTTCCCACTCTCTGTGAGGACCATTGGAGGCCACTACAGTCTTAGACGTCTCATAATGCTGTTGTCTCTTCCTCATGTTGGAATGCACAGGACACTATGAGGCTGCCCTTGGGCCCATAATTACCTTTTTTTCCTGAGTTGAAGGATCAAGAGGTCGATTGGAGCATCAATAACACAAAACAGACCAGATATTCCAGATCAGATCATGAGCTCCTAAAAAAACTGAAAATATAAAGTATATGAGAAAATGGAATGAACTAATTTCTAACTTATTTACTTTGAACTGACTTGGCAAAGAAAAAGGAAAAGAGAAAATTAAAAAATTTTAAGAACTTAAGAAACTCTTTCAGAAATATCAGTGAGTTTCTTTTTAAGAATTTCTTTGTCCTGTGCAGGATCTTTCACAATACAGAGACCTGAAAGATTCTCCTCTGTGATATAGAAAAGTTGAGCCTGAAAGTCTTTATGGTTTGAAATAGACATTTTATTAAAATAAGGATAAAGGAACATTCCAATGAGAGGAATTCTATGGAGTAGTGCAGCTGCTTTCCAAGGAGCCAGTGTTGCCAAGATTTCCCAAAAATTGCCTTGGAGTTTTTAACTGAATGTAAGAAAAATCCAGGATAGTCGAGTTTGTAAAAACAGAAGCTGCAACAAGAGGGATTATTGCCAATGCAGCAACCAAAAACACAGCCAGAGTTAGTGGAAGGAACTCTTCCTGTTTTTGTGTGTCCCAAGGAGCTAATATTTTATGCAGATGATGAGCCTGTGAGTTTGCCTTCAAGTTCAAAACGTTGGTTACTACTCTGAATAAAGATGTGGCCATTGATGGCTGCACATGCACTAAAGCCTTCCTGTTGTGCGGCTCTTGTGATTCATCATAGAGATGCGCAATCCTGTCACTTTGGTGTAATAGACTAATTCCTTCTCCAAGTTTCCAAGCAAAGCCAGAAGAAGGCTTTAGGAAGGAAAGAAGTTGTAGTTACTCTTCTTTCAACTGCAAAGAATAACAAAAGGCAGAAGAGAAAAGAACAAAGAAAATGTTTATTTTTTTGAACATTCATTTCAACTGAAAAATAGAATTATTTCCTCAGAGTCTAGTTTACAAACTGCTTTCCTGGGAGTGGTGTACATCGCAGCCCTAAAATATCTCCACTTAAGTGTGAGCCAGAAATTAGTGTCTGCTTATGATTTTAGGTCTTATTTAGCACATGAGCCAGGATTTCAACTGACTTCTGAAGTAATTTTATCTTCAAAATATCATGAGTGTAGCCTGCCTGTATCTGTATCTCACTCCACTAACATTTTATAAACCACTGACTGCGAACATATAATATTTATTTAAATTACTCTATAATATCTGAAGGACCCTAACACAATATGTTATTGAAAGCACGGATGCTTCTGAGTCATACCTATGAAATTATTTGAAGAAATTCTTTATATCTCTATACCTATTCCCAAAAGAATTTAATTAAAACATGCTTTGCTATCTTTTTCTGATTCCCTTTGATTAAGGCATGTGTCCTTCAAAGTTAAATGCCTAACAGAGCAAACTGATCAGTTTAAAAATAAAAACTAGATTTATTTCTTGACTGCAAGTGTCAACGTTAGTATGTAAATCATACCTTCTCCTCTAGCACCATGAAGAGTTTCTAAATAAGAATTTTACATTTAATATGTAGAGATTAAAAAAAAATTCATAAGGCACTGAGGGAGCATGCTTATCCTGGGGTCTCACAGAAGATAGAGGGCATATTTGATCCATCTGGTGAACTACAAAATATTATAGAAGGTGGTCCAGATGCCAATCATGTGATTTCTTTTTCTTAAATAAGAACCCACTAGAAATACGACAATCTATTTGGTCTAAGAGTTCTAGAGGAAGGAAGGCATTTGTTTAGATAATAGTTTTACCCTGGCTTTAATCATGGATGAAGCTTTATGTTAAGAGGGGGGAAAATAATTTTATCTTTTCTCTCAAGCCCCTTTACTTGATGCACTATAGTGATTTGTCCAAAGTGGGATTACTAGATGCAGTGTCATTCACTGTAGAGAGCCACCCGCTGTGAAGCTTATTCACAGCCCCTCACAACATGGAGGAATTCACAAATCTGCCCTGTCATTTCCTTGTTCTTCTTCCTCCCTGTTTCTTTGTTCTCAGCTTCCTGCCACTGCCCAGGTGACTACAGCAATACGCATGTGCAAGGAGCGAAACTCTGCAGACCAGACACGAACTTTCAGCCAATCCCCTCCCTAGACATCTGCCTTCCTCCCTAGACCCGTCACCCCCCTTCTCCTAGAGTATATATGCTCAGTCCCCTCAATAAAATTTTGCAGCTTGATCAGAATACTGTCTTGCTGTCATTCTTCGTGTCTCTCTTGTCCCATACCATTCTATCCTCATAGGTTCTGGAGCCCTGTTGATTGTCCCGCCGGCCAGGACAATTCACGTGGAGATTCTTTCTCCTTTAAACTCTAAGCCAAGCAGAGAAAATCCTTTATATCTGTATCATTTTATATCAGTGAGAGACTTGAGTTTTTATTTATTATCAAAACAACTTTCAAAAACGCCTCCTAAGCACTATTTACATTTCTTTATAGCCTCTGTTGATCTCTGACATAAATATGCAGCTTTAACTGTTATTGTCTTTTGAATTAGGATTTTTTCTGAGAATACAGTGCATTACGAAGGTCTCTTGAAAATCATCTTTCAGGTCTTTTTATAGAATGAAATTATGCACTGCTACTGTAGTATTCTCAAGGACTATATGTAAACACGAATTGCATGCCTGAGATTTGTTTTTGCAGGGAACAGAACTTTGCTTCTAAAACGCTTTTATGTATAATCTTTCATAGAAAAACTCACTGTTTAACCATTTAGGGAGAATAAGTCATTAAATGCATCTCATCTGTACATTGTATAATGACTGAAAAGCATATAAATTTTGAATTTTGTAACACAAAATGAAAACTGTAGGCTCTCCTTGTATCTCAGTCCATCTCAAGTTAAGTCATGTGTGTGTTGTGTGTGTGCACACATATGTGTATGTGTGTGTGTCAAGGCATTGTAAAGGACAAAATAACTTTAAAAAATAAAAGAAAATGGAGACCCCCCAAAAAGAAGATTTCTACCAAAATTGTATAATATAAAATTGTCTGAAGTCCTGGAGTTCATTTAATTTCCACGATGATATCTGAGTATTTTCTAGAAATACAGTCTTCTAAAAGAAAATTATGTGGCCCTTTGGTACACAAAGCATAGAAACTTTTATCTCTATAGAAATTATGAGAGCATTCTTGTATACTTAAATTGGTTAAACAGACCCTTTCCTACTAGTGTATTAGCTTTGTGGAAGAAACATAGGCGTTGAATATGGTTTTAAATCCTGAATTACCTACTTACCAGCTGACTGACTTTGGGGGCATACTACTAGCTTTTCTGAGCCCAATTTCTTCATAGGTATAGAAGAATACTCCTACTTGTATGAAAGCCCCCAGCTGAGACTATTTTTTGGTTTCATTGATGTATTCTATAACAGTGCCTGCCTCAATAAGTATTTACTGAAGAAACATAGGAATGAGTCATAAGTTAAGTTTGGGGTTTAAAAGGCTTGTGAAATAGTCCTCTGTACCCCCAGATTTGCAATACTGGTCATCCTGAAATTTTCTTTGGGTTCTTTATTAAAAGAAAGAGCTGTCATTGCTACACAGAGCTAGAGTTCATGGGTGACTGCTCCACTCTCACAGAATGCTTTTTTGTGCTCTTAGAAAAGGAAGCAGCCAACCTCTATATGGAGACACTCAGGTTCCATGGTCATGGCAGATGGCTCTGGAGTTCAGTGCCTTGCCAGTAGGCCCTACTTTGGAATTTGTGCTCCCAGGTGTGACAGAGTTGGACTCAGATATGAGCTCTCTGCACATGCCTCTTCTGTAACTTTTACTGAACCTGGGTTTGGCACTGGGATTGATGTATGCTCAGGAGACTTGAATCTCTGGACTGGCCATGTGCCAACTGGGCTCTGAGCCTCAGCAGAGTTGCAACACCTACTCTCTTGTTTGTTGGACTTACCCAGGTCAGCTAACAAGGAGGTGAGGATGGTCAACCACCACACCAGGGAACCGAGAGATTCTACAACTGCAAGCAGGAGAATCTCATTCATCAGCCATGTGGGATCTAAGCTCCCTCTTGATTTAGAGGTGGAGTGGACATCACCATCCCAGGGTTTTCAGGATGAAGAAATAAAATATGGATTAGTGTGGACTTATTGGTATTCTACTATAGAACTATTGTGACTCTAGCAATGGAAGAAATTGTATTATTGATGTGGAGACAGTGGCCACTGGAGTTGCTGAGGGCAGGGAGAGGGAAGAAGAGGTGTGATATGGGGGCATTTTTGGGATTTGGAGTTGTCCTGAATGATATTGCAGGGACAGATTCAGGACTTTATATATCCTGCCATAACCTACTGAATGGACTGGGGGAGAGTATAAACTACAATGTAAACTATAATCCATGTGGTATAACAGTGCTCCAAAATGTATTCAATAATACAATGAATGTGCCACACTGATGAAAGAGGTTGTGGATGTGGAAGGAGTAGGGTTGGGGGAGAGAGTGGGGTGTATGGAAACCTCTTATATTTTTTAATGTAACATTTTATGTGATCTATGTGTCAAAAAGACAATAAAAATTTTAAAAAACAAAGTCATTGCCTTAATTTAGTGAAGTAAATGAAAATACCTTTGTAATATGAATATTTTTGAAGGGTTTATTGGGCTTATGCCTGATTTTTTTGTTTTTTTAAACTTTTTTATTGAGGGTTATTGTATTAGTCAGGGTTCTCTAGGGAAACAGAATCAACAGAGACATCTGTCAATAGTATGTGACTATATAAGAGTCTCTCATGCAGGCGTGCAGATGCACAAGTTCAGTTTCCGTAGGCAGGCTGCAACCAGGGGCTGCAATGAAAGTCCAATGAAGGCTCTTGACGAGTTCTGGGAGATGTTGGCTGTCCAAAGACAAGCTGGGAAATTCTCTCTCCATGCTGGAATCACTTCCCCTTTTAAGGGATTCAACTGATTAGGTTAAGCATTACTCTTGCTGATGGCAATCTCCCTGATTGATGTAAATAAGCAGCTATCTATGATTTACTACTGCAGGAAAGTCAATTTTGACCAAAGTCCATAAATGACCTTGTATTACAGTTAGCCCAGTGCTTGCTTGACCAATTGTGCACAATTACCTGGCCGAGTTGACATAATAGCCTAATTATCACAATTATCATTCACACATGAACATCCATTAACAGCAAGTGTACAGTATAAGTTGTGAACTTATAAAACAAACATGCATATCATCATACAGGGTTCCCATACATTATCCCAGTACCAACACCTTGCATTGTCATGAAACAATTATTACAAACTATGAAAGATCTCATCAAAACATTACTACTGACAATAGTCAACATGTTACATTTGGTGTATTTCCCCCCCAACCCACCTGGTTAATGACACCCTATATTAGTATTATATACTTGTTATAGTTCATGAAAGAATGTTTTCATATTTGTTCTGTTAACAACAGTCAATCTTCTGCCACTAGATTCCTGTGTTATATAGTCCTTTGCTTTGTATAATCCATTCTAAATGTACACTCAGTGGCACTCATGTTCATCTCAGAGTTAATTAGGTTGTGTGCAAGATTTGTTGCTCAAAATCTGGGAGAGATTTGACTGCAGCCCATTGTTCAGCAAAAATGAATCAGATGAAAAGTAGAAGAAGTGGAATTTTCATTCTCCTGGAAAATGAGATTTCTTTGATTTTTTTCAATAATTTTTTGTGTGTATGGTGATTCTATCCTCTAATCATGTCTAACTACTTGTTCTCCTTTTCATCTGATTCATTTTTTGCTGAGCAATGGGGCTATAATTAATTCTCTCCCAGATTTTGAGCAATTATTGTTGGACAAAACCTAACGCTTCTTTCCCAGAAAGATTTTTCACTTCTCTTTCACATTAAAGATGATTGAAAACAGAGACTTATGCCATTACCTTTGTCTCTGCAAATAATTCCTCCCTCGTGAAGCTGTTAGTACTTTCTGAGCTCTAACATTCAGGCAGCTCTCTCTGAAGTCCCTCACTAGCAGACAGCGAAGAGTCTTTTTTCTAAGATATCCAGGGACAACCTGACCATTGCAATTGTCCATCAGTCTATAAGACACTAGGACCACAAATAAGTAAACTAAATAAAATTATCATAACGATATAAGAGAAGGTTCTATAAAGATTATATGAGGTAGATTAGTTAGTTGAACATAAACAGAACCAATATTAGTGAATCAACAGGCTCCAAAAGAGATGTTTTATAAAGGACATATATTGGTGAGGAGAAACATTAGTTGCCTACTATTCCAAAATGTTTTAAAAATTTAATAGGCACTGCATCTTCCCGGCCATCTGTTATATTTACATAAATATAAACATACCCATTAATGGGCCTCTGGGATTTCAAAAGCACAGAGTCTAAAACTCTAAATTAATTTTTATGGTAATGTTTTAATTCATTCTCCAGCTTTTGGAGTTCAGCTGCTTTTTTTTATTCAGTTATGAATGATAGGGTCTCAGTGCTTTTCTATGTGATAGTGTAAGTGAATATGCTTATCTGCTACAAACATTTTTGTTCCATTATGTTCTGACCCATATAGAGGAGAGAGCGTCACAACACAGCTGTGGGCCACAGGGATGCTCAGAATATATGCAGAAAACGTGTAGAATGGCCCTCCTGCTGCCAAAGAACAACTGCCATAGAACGACAGATAAGTCAAAGAGGTGCAATGTTGCACTTGCCTAATACATATGCCAATATGCCAAAGAGTGCAGTACACATCCCTGCCCTGTAGCTGTAAGCTAGTGACTAAGACAAGAAGCACTGAAACAGAGGAGTAGCTTCTGTTATTGGCTATTTTGGGGACAATTTGTTATTAGGCCAATCGCTGGGCTTGACTATTCTGAAGACATTTAATTTAACTGTGGTTGTGTCAAAGTGGCTACAGCATAGAATTAAGACCCAAAGAGAGAAGGTTTTCTATTTGTTTCTGGGAAAGCTAGTTTTCTATTTGTTTCTGGGAAAGCTAAGCTAAGGAAGAAACCTGTCACAGTAAGAATAGTAAAAAAAGAAAAAGAAAAAAAGAAACCAAAAAAACCAACAGTCTGTATGAACCTGAGTCCACTGGCAATTTGCCAAACTAGGGTAGTGTGGGGACCTCTTCTATTTTTTGAATGTAACATTTTAAAAAAAGAAAGAGAGAAAGAAAAAATAAAAGTAGTAGAGCTGAATAGAAATAATTTATGGATTTTGAATATTTCTGAAAATTCCCATTTAATTCTTGTGTTCTTATTTACATGAAGCAGACTTGTGCAGGGTAAAATAGACATGAAAAAATTTCCCTCATTTTTTTACTGCAGATCAAAATGAATATTTTATTAATTACCCTCCAATTCTTGGTCCTTAATCGTGAATTCTGATTCAGGTTTAAGAGTAAAGGACCTCTAAGAATTGGATTAACTTTGGGAATTATGGGAAATGTTTATGCTAAAGCACATTTATAAGAAAATATCTTTAAGGTATAAAAAAGCAGCACAAACTGATAGAACTTTAATGGGAAGGAAACCCAGTTCTCATTTATTCATAGGAATGAGTATAATTAAAGTTGGTATAGTGCTTTATGGTTTACAGAATTATTGGTCCTATGAGTTTTTTAATCTCTACAATAAATCCGTGAGGTAAGAAGGACAGATTCTGTTCATACTTTGGGAACTGGGACCCAGAGGTCTTAGGAGACTTTGCCAAAGCATCCATTGTGTATGCCCTGAAGCCAATATTTGAACCCTGATTGATCCTTGTGCAAACCTTGTCCACCATCTTCATAGTGACGTTTGAGGCAATTATCTGTTTCAGTAGGCCAAATACCTTAGTCAAGTCTTAAAGAGAATGCCACCCAGTGTGTCAGGAAACTCCTGAAGCAGGGCCAAATCTGTCTCTTATTTCAGGTATCAAGCCAGGTGCTCACAGAGGAAGAAACTGGCATCAAAATAGTATCTGGTGGGAAGCAGATGTGACTCAACCGATTGTGCTCCCATCTACCATATGGGAGGCCCTGGGTTCACTTCCCAGGGACTCCTTGTGAAGGCAAGTTGGCTCACACTCACAGAGAGCTGACAGCTGGTACCCATGGAGAGCTGATGGCCTGTGCCCGTGGAGAGCTGACGCAGCAAGATGACGCAACAAAGAGAGACAAGGAGACACAGAAGAATGCGCAGCGAATGGAAACACAAAGCAGACGGCAAACAAGTGGCAGGGGGCTGGGGCATAAATAAAAAACAAAACGAATCTATAACTGGCTGCTTGCCCTAAACTGAACAACTCATGCCATTGCCACTGTTAAATTATCCATACTATGTTGGGATAGTAATGAATAGAAAAAGGGACACTGTTTTAGCAATTAATAATTTCTTTCATACAGAGGCAGAAAGTGACATATATGCATAGTCATTAGGTATTTTCTGATTTAGTTCACAACCACAGTGGGGCAG
Organism: Dasypus novemcinctus; assembly: GCF_030445035.2. Lineage (NCBI taxonomy): Eukaryota > Metazoa > Chordata > Mammalia > Cingulata > Dasypodidae > Dasypus > Dasypus novemcinctus. Next base: position 20,779,840 of record NC_080683.1, read on the forward strand.
TGTAGCTGTCCTCATTAAACAATGAATAATCTCATTGAGTAAATCTGTAGGGGGCAGAGGCAGGAATGAACCCCAAAGTCTTGAGCCCTCTGGTTTCCATAGTTCTCCATCACCCACTGGATCTCTCCTGAATTTCTCCAAAAGCAGTTTATTCACAGTAAGAGCCTTCCCCTACTGCTTGCTACTGATGCCACATTCATTCCTCATTCTCATCCTATCTTTGTGGTTGTGCTTATGTTTTGTCTCTAATTTTTCCAGAAGTACATTTTCTCCTCCCCTCTACGTATAGAAACTATACTCTTTCTTTAAGGCTCAGTTTAAAATTCCCTCCATTTAAAATACTTCAACCCTAGTTCATATTTCAGGTGCACAGGCTCATAATCATAGCCACCAGTATCAAGGGCTCATTGTTGGACCATCTGTCTTTATTGGTCTTTGTCATTGCACTTGGGGGATTGTTGCTGTTCCATTGGGGAATGTGATAGAGCTCCCCTGGCTAGGAACTCAGCACTCCCTCAGTTGTCGTTTTTAACTGAACCCACTATGAAAATATCCAAACATTTTTATGTACTCTGTATACATGCCCTGGAGAACTCCCACCTAACCATGTGCCCCCTATCAATAACACCCCACACCCGCGTTCGTCCCCTGCCATAAGTTAATCACTCTGTGGTCCGAAACTTCTTTAAAAATGAAGCCTAATATATCGCCAGGTTCCTTTAATAGTAATATGGAATATAATGATGGTTTAAAGGCTAGATATAGAATACATACTAATTTAGAAAAATTAAATAAAGTAAAAATAAATTGGGGTATCAAAAAATGAAAAAATGAAGAAGCTTTGTTTTTGATGTTTTACCTTTCATCACTGCTATAGGTATTGCCTTGTATGTACAGTGGCAAGGCAATTTCTTCCATTTATTCTCAGTGTCTACATCCTTTCTTTTTTTTTTTTTTTTCTACTTATTAAGTTTATCTTCACAAAAATTTTAGATGACAGTAATTCACATATACAATATGATACTCCCACATATCCAACATCAAACCATTATTCCCTTAAATATGAACTAGGCCTAGAATTGCAGGGTGCCTAAGAGTTACCTCCTGAGAGCCTCCATGTTGCTCAAATGTGGCCACTCTCTAAGCTAAACTCAGCATGTAAATGCATTTCCTCCACTGCATTTCCTCCTCTCCAGTATGGGACATGACTCCCAGGGATGAGCCTCCCTGGTGCTGAGGGATTACTGCCAAGCACCAGCTGATGATGTAACTAGAAAAAGACCTTGAATAAAAGGGTCAACTCAGACCAGCAGAATATCTCAGCCTACATATAATATCAGGAGTTAAAAACTGCTTTATGACTTTGGATAAAAGGGGGAAATGGAAAGGACAAAAGAGTTTATATGGCTATGGGTCTCCAAAAAAGAGCTGGGAGATCACCATAATGTTTATGCATGCTTCAGCAGGATCCCAGAGACAGCCAAAGTAGATAGAAGCCTATGTACTGGTTCTCCTGAGGACTACAGAGAACCACAGGTTCTGTGGTCATGGTAGATGGCTCTGGAGATCAGTGCCATGTCAGTTGGCCCTACTTTGGAGTTTGTGTTCCTGAGAGTGATGGCGTTGGACTCAGGTGTGACCTTTCTACACATGCCTCTTCTGTTACTTTTACCAGACGTGTGGTTGGTGCTAAGGTTGGTGTATACTCAGGAGACCTGCATCTCTGGACTGTCCATGTGGCAGCCAGGCCCTGAGCCTCAGCAGACTTGCAACTCCTACCCTCTGCTTTATTGGACTTACCCTGGTCAGCTAACAGGGAGGTGACGAAGGTCAACCACCACACCAGGGAGCCAAGAGTGCCTACACCTGCAAGCAGGAGAATTGCATCCATCATTCATGTGGAATCTAAGCCCCCTCTCGATATAGAGGTAGAGTGGACATCACCATCCCAGGGTCCACAGGATGGAGGAATAGAATATGCATTAGAGTGGACTTACTGATATTCTACTATGGAACTATTGTGATTAGTAATGGAAGAAATTGTAGCATCGATGTGGAAAAAGTGGTCACAGTAGCTGCTGAGGATAGAGAGAGGGAAGAAGAGAGATGATGGGGGTGGGGCGGGGGATTTTCAGGACTCGGAGTTGTCCTGGGTGATACTGCAGGGACAGATGCTGGACATTGTATGTCCTGCCAGGGCCCACTGTGTGAATTGGGGAAGAGCGTAAACTACAATGTAAACTATCCTCAATATGGTACAGCAGTGCTCCAAAATATATTCACTAAATGCAATGAATGTGCCATGATGATGAAAGAGATTGTTGATATGGGAGGAGTGGGGTGAGGAGGGTGGGGGGTATTTGGGGACCTCACATTTTCTGAATGTAACATTTAAAAAAAAATAAAGAAGGAAAAAAATAAAATAAAATACTTCAACCCACATTGATATCTTGTTTTTTCCTTCCTTAGAAATTTAATTATGCTTCTAGTCCGTAAGATTTAGTGTTTGTTGACTATGCCCACAGATTCACATATGTTATTGTTTTACTTATTAATGTTTTGCTTGTCTTGCTATTCTTCCAGAATAAATTATTAAATCTCTCACAGAGTATATAGTTTCTGAGTATTGAATGCCTGGTTCAATACCAGGAGTATCAAGGGTGAAAAATGAATGTTTGTTTCTACATCATTTGTATGTTTTATCCATCTGAAGGAGATACACCTTTGAATTCCTCACTGGGCCAACAGATAAATGTTGCTTAATATATATATTTTAAATTAGCTTGAAATATCTTCCTAGTCTCTTAATATTAGCTTCGTGTAGTAAGGAAGCTGTCTCAGAGTCTTTATATACATCTACTATTAAACTTCACTACTCTGTGCATATTTTACATAGTATGAAACTATATAAAAATATGATTTGTAATTAAAAAATCACCTTCTTAAGCTGATTAAGTATTAGTTTTTCTTCATTTAGGTCATGGAATGTGATACAAACACAATTCTGTCACTCCCTCTCTAATTATATGTTATATTGTTACATCCCATTGTGATTATTTAAGAGAGTAAAATTAGAGATAAATTGTATTCAGGTGTATCACAATTTCTAAAAAGCATTAAACATCTTCCTGCTACTTCAGCCATGATGCTGAATCAGAGAAAAAGAGAGTTCAAAAAGGCCCATTAGCACCTAGCCTTATCTCCTTTGTCACCATAAGAACAGTCACTGCGATATATTTTCTAATGAATTGATGAGGAAATGAGTCAGCACTCTTACACAGAAGGAAATGTCCCAGGTCTGCTTTTCTCGGTGATTTACTGTCAGCTTCTATTTGAATTAGACTTTGGGCTGAATACAAAACAGAACTTTATTCATTCCCCTAATGAATGTTTCTAGGAGCTCTGGCAGGCTTCTTACTGCTCAGGGTGAGAGATGACAGAAGAAATAGAAAAAACAGCAGAAAGTATCCCATCGACACATACACAACACACCAAAGCCTGCAGATTTTAGAGATGTAATGAACAATTTCAGGGGTGTAAAGTACAGCAATACTAATTACAAGGAAAGAAAGAGAATGTTTGCATTATGGTTCCATTCCAAGGTTCTAGGCTGCTGAATGTACTTTACTGCTACCTACTTTCTCAATGCCTTTCTTTATAGAATTTAAACCAAGTGTGGCAGATTTTATTTTTCAAAATGGCCATAGTATATTTCCAATGACACATGCTCTTCTAGATTTTTATCTTTTTTGCTTTCCTGCAATAGATGAAGTCTATTTTCATCCCCTTGAAACTGGACAAGATTTTCTAACTGCCTTGATAACTAAAGTGCACCTGAAGTAACTAGACCACTTCAAGTTTAGAAGTGACTTTTCCCAAGCCTTTTAAGGCAAGATTATAAAATGTGATAGGGCTTTCCCTGAATTGCTTGAGTGCCTGTACATTCTCTCTTGCTCTCTCACTCTGTCTTTTTCAGGACACTTATCTTCAGAGCTTAGCCCCAGTGGCAGCTTGATATTATTGATGGATCAAAAAAAAGAAATACTTATTATGTTTGTAAACTGGTATGTTACTCTGGGCTAGTGATAGCCTTAGATTGTATTGAAATCAGAGGTTTCACTTTGATTTGAATGAATGATGACTAGGACTTTGATTGGGTGCCTGCCAGTAGGACATCAAGCCCCTGCCTCCTTGCTGGGTGGGGATTCACAGAGAAAACCACAGGGCAGAGGAGGGAGTTGGAGTTTTGATGCTGGTGCCCCAGGAAGTAAACACACAGGAGAAGAACACAGAGGAATAGAGATGGCTCCATAGACATGGCAGATGCCCCAGGAAGATAGAGAGCCTGATATCTACAGCTGACCTTGTTTAGAGAACAGAGCTTTGGCTGGGAGAGAAATGAGTCCCAGGAGAGAGATGAGACTTATCCCAGCTTACAGCTAAGACTGGAAGAAGCTGGGACCCTGGAGCCTGAAGAGGAAGAGAAAGGCTGAACCCTTGCAGAAATGGGCAGCCATCTTGCTCCAACATGTGGCAACAGACTTTGGTGAGGGAAGTAACTTAAGCATTATGACCTGTTAACTGTAAGCTTCTACCCCAAATAAACACCCTTTATAAATGCCAGCATATTTCTGGTACTTTGAATCAGCACCCCTTTGGCTGACTAATAGAGCCACCATACTATTTTAAAGCCCAAATTGTCCTCATGGAAAGAGCCAAGTAGAGAGGAACTGATAATCTAACCAAAAGACTGGATTAATTATCTGACATGAGTGAACAAGCTTTCAAATGATTCCAGCCCTTAGCTTTCCAATATACCAGCTGAGGTCACAGATAATAGGAAACAGAAACAAAACATCTCCACTGAATCCTGTCCAAATTTCTGATCAATGGAAGTGGTAGCATAAAAAATGGCTGTATATCTCCACTAAGTTTTAGAGTAACTTATACAGCCAAAGTAAATGAAATGGACTTTTGTATATGAAGTATAGTATTGTAGCAACAAAACACAAAACATGTGGCTTTGAGACTTATAGGGTGGATGACCTTGAGGAGAGTGTTAGCAAAAGCCTAAAATGACTCAATGTGACTGTAAGTACCAGATGGCCTTCTAGAAGCCTGTTAAGAAAGACTTAAAAGAAAGTGAGGAAACAGTTATTGCAAGATGGAGGAAGATGGACTCTTGTTATATAGTGGTGGAAAGATACCAAAAGTTTGCTTTGCTTGCAGTAACATAGAAAACAGAAAATGTACCTCATGAATCAATGAATCTAGCTGAGGAGATTTTTAAGCAGATTTTAGAAAGTGTCTTCTGGCTGTTTCCCAGTGTCTGACAAAATGAGAGCAGAGGGGAGCTAAAAAAGGAATTGCTCAGTTCTCAACAAAATTTTAGAGGACATATGAAGAAGCCAGAACTTGTTTTGCTTGAAAATAATACAGTCTCATTCTCTGGCTCTTAATATTCAAGATATTCAAATGAAGAAAGGGCTTCAGTACAAAGATGAGATCTAGAGTGTCCTTTCAAAATCTTTTATTAAGACCTTAGAAAGATATAAGGCAATGCTGAGAGAGCCATTCCGTCAGATACAAAGCCCTTTTAGGATTTTAAGTGCATGCCTTATAGGCACTCTCTAAAAATATGTAAGGGCCATGTTCCACAGCAGTGTTACAGGAAGCTCAATGTATAGGAAGTTTTTTGTTTGTTTGTTTGTTTTAAGTGGAATGTGTCATACATTGATTCACAAGAAACTTTAGATATTTTTTAAAGAATTATACCACCTTAAATTAGAAAGGTCAGAGATGGTACAGAATGAAAAGAGTCCTTTAAGGACACCGAACATTGATAGCCAGGAAGCAATTTGAGGAAACAGCTTAGCTTTAAACGTTCATCAGTTCTTGTGGGAAATGAAGGATGGAAGGCAAAACTATCAGCCTAGAGGGCAACCTGTAGCCATAAAAAGCAGTAAGACTGAGCTCTGATCAAGGAACAGGCACCATGGGCATGGCTGGATTTCAAATTTTCCCTTCAGGTAGAACAAGGATGTTGGTTGTCTCATCTTTTTCCTCTTAGTGAACAGGAGCCTATGTAGTGATTATCCTTTTCCCATCTCACCACTGTAGATAGGATGAGTGTCACTTGTCCCTTTAGATCATAGGTCATCAGTTTTGAGGAACTTTATTTGAGGAATCACACCCAAGAAACCTCATCTGTGCATGGTTCTGATCTAGAACACGAAGTCTGGGACCTTGGTCCTGATTCTGGTGCTATAATGGGGTGACATTTTGAGAATTGTGGGGAGAGGGTGAATTTATTCTACATGTCACTGGGATTGATTTTGTTGTGGACAGAGGGCAGACAATGGCAGATTGGGTTTTCTAAAAATGGCCACAGTAATATTTTTAGAGCCACATTATTTTCCAGAACCTTGACACATCCCATCAAGAGATGAAGTCTACTTCCTCTTCTGGCATCATTGAATAAAGTGCAGCAGAAAAAATCCTATGCAATTTCTAGGACTAGGTCATAAAAGGTAATAGGGTTTCTGCTTGACTCTTTCTCTTTGGATGCTTGTCCTTGGATCCCACCAATCTTATTAGAAACTACATGGAGAAGCTTACATGGAGGGAAACTTAGAATGATAGACCTCAGTCAGAATAAACCCCCAGACACATGATCTTCAGATTATCCTAGACCTCATACTTTGTGTTTTCCTTCTGAGGCCCCAGACATTGTGAGCAAAGTCAAACTATCTGTGCTATGTCTCACCCAAATTACTGATCCACTGAATCCATGAGTGTAATGAATGGGTGTCTCATACGGCTAAGTTTTGGGGCAATTTATTATACAGCAGTTGCATTTGAAACACCAATGCACATAGAATCCATCACAAATCATCCATCACTTCAGGGTGGAGGAGGCTCAAAATCTAATATGCTCGGTGATCTTCAATATTGGACATACTGTTGTTTCCCTCATGAAAATCTGGGTATGACATAAGTGTTATTTGTGCTCATGTTTCGGGAGTTATTCTTAGAAAATACTACCGGATCATGGGTCCTTCTGGTTTTGGTGACTCCTTATTACACAAGTGTTTTCCTGGCCCTAACCACTCTCTAGCTTGCTTATTCTAAGGTGAAGTCTACCTGGCAATACATGCTGTCTCTGCACACAAAACTTGCAGTCAGCCATCTTATTCAGGGACTCTCAGGGATGGAATGTCAGCTTAATAATTTTTCAGAGTAAACTCCCCAACCTTTGCATTCTATCAGCTTAGACTTTTATTCATTAATATATACTGACCACCAAGTTCACTAGACATTTAAGGATGGCATGTAGCCCAGAAGAGAAATGGTAGGAAAATAAGCTAAACATGAACTCTTGAGGGAAATGATAAGTAATGTAAAAAAGAAAGAAAAAAATCTAATCAGTATCCCTTAGAGAAATTTGAGAAAAATGATCCATAAACTTGAAGGAAGGAACCCATAACATGAAAAAATATGTGAATAGACAAAAAACAACAAATAAATGGAACATTAAGAGAAAAAGGAGAACTATACCAAGAAGCATTTCAAGAAGAGAATAGAAAATAATATACATGAGAGATATTATCAAAGAAATACTGGAATACAATTCCTCAGGATAGGGTCTTAAGAATGAAAGTTTAAAGAAATTTTTAAAAGTCACACTTAAAAATATTGTCATAAAGCTTCTATATTCTAGGACAAAAACAAAGGGAGAGAAAGGCATAGCCTAGGTTTCTAATCAGAGGAAAACCCAATTGGTACTAGACTTCATCACAGAATCATCTGAGGCTGGAAGACAATGGAGAAATGACTTTAACACTAGAATACTCTGTCCAGTAAAACTATCAAACATTATGAGGAGAAAATTACACAGACACACAAACACACATATATGTATTTACAATGCATATATGTGTATATATAACCTCTTGAAAATTTTTTGAAAAAAATTCCCACATGAATATAATCTAGCCATTAAAATTGATATATGGGAATCCTGTATTTTATGCATAATTGTTCTATAAACCCAGAATTTCCCTAATAAAGAAAAAAAGAAATAGAGGTTTTAATATATTATTTAAGTTTAAAAGGGTAATGGTTAAAATTTTAAAAAATGGAATGATGACAAGGGAAATAGTTTTTTTTTAGTGTATCAAATTTCTCATCTTTCATAATGGGGAGTCAATAAATCTTTATTCAACTTGATAGGTAAAGAAAGAGATATGTATATATATTATTGAAAGTAATAAAGGTAATGTGATGTTTAATTTCATGTGTCAACTTGACCAGATTATGGTACCCAGTTATTTGCCCAAGCAAGCACAATATCCTTACTGAGTGTTACTGTGAGGATATTTCATGGACTTAAATCATCAGTACATTGATTGCATCTATGGCTGATTATATCCACAATCAACTGAGGAAATAGCCTTCAAAAATAAGAGACATCTCATCCAATCATTTGCAGTCTTTAGAAGGAGAAGTGCTGACTTCAGCAGTCAGAAAAGAGAATTTTCAGCTCTACTTCAGCAGGCCAGGTTCTTCTGGGGAATTCACCCCAAACCATCATTGGATTTTTGACCTTGTAGCCTAACCTTCAGAATTTGGGCTTGCCCATCCCCATAGTCATATGAGGCAATTCTAAAAATCTCATAATACTTATTTTATATATTCTTTTTGTAAGGGCATGTAAGTGGCCCTTAACAGATATGGGTAGGATAGTCATATATATATATATATATATATATATATATATATATATATATCTTAAATGCTTTTTTTCACCAAATATCACCTTCATAATGAAGTATAAGGCATCAGACAGTAACTTCCTATATGCAGGGTATAATTATGTTATGAAGACTTTGATAAGAACTTTTGTTCAAATGACTCTTATTCCTTATGTAATTGGCATAGAGTCAGATATATTTGATGAAATTATTGTTGCCCTAAATGTAAGAAGACTGTATTTGAAGAATGCTTTACAATTTACAAAGTAAATACAGTACCCAATTTGGTTCTTATCTCAATATTGTGGAGTATACTTTTTATTATGTTATTTCCATGTTTCAGATGAGCAAAATGATGATTAGAATGGTTTTATCTTGCTCAATGTCATATAGTTTTAAGCAATGAAATTTAATTTTGAACACAGTCTTCTAGTACCAAGTTCTTATAATATTGGATGAACATCCTGGGTACTTTTAGGTTCTTATCATGTACATTTGGCATTGAACTCTGGGTGGTTTACAGTGATACTGAGATGAGAATATTTTATGGAGACTTGTTTCCTCCACCTATTTTTTGCTCGTTGGTTTGCAGGTGCTGTTTACATATTATGATTAATGGCCCTTGATCATATGCAAGGGTCCTTGTGTTCCATTTTCCATGACTGGAGATCATGAAGTCATAAAGTTGCATGGGAAAACATAAGTCTCCATGACACAAAACTTTCTCATGAGCTGATTGCTTCCCCTCTCCTATAACCCTCTCACTTAATACTAGCATAACTTCCACCCTTCATTAGCTAATTGTTGCAAACATTTTTCAGTATACTGGAAGATAATTTCAAATTTTGAAAAGATGCAAAATTTCCTGGGGTTGGTGAAAGTGATTTTGGAGAATTATTAGAAATGACATGAAACGTTACTGGCAAATGATGATACAGCAGGACTTGGTCAGTGAACAATCACAGATGAGAAAACCTACAAGGCCGATGAAATGACAGGCACTTCAGAAGAGAGAGATTTGAATTTTAGGGGATTAAGACAGACCATTGGGAAAATTGATGACACTTTCAAATATTTTTTGCCAAAATGTCCTCTTTATGATTGTGCTGTGAAAATCAAATGTGAAGTTATATTTGTTCCATGTTGTAATATTTAAGGATATCAAGTTTAAGAGTAATTATTACCCAAGGGCTTGTACTCTATTCTTGCTTGATTTAGTGTGTTTCCAATTGTAAGCAGTACAGTTGAGCATTGTTGGTGAAAAAAATTGTCTGTTACAGTTTTTATTTAGAGACTAAGTATGGGTAAAGTGATGTGTATGACTGCCAAGTTGATAAAGGGTAGACTCTAATGGGTAGGCTAATGTGTCATCTTGGCTAGGTAATGTGCACAGTTGTTTGGTCAAACAAGCACTGGGCTAATTGTAATGCAAGGATATTTCCTAGGCTTTAATTGTCAGTGAGTAAATTGCATCTATTCCTGATTACATTTACAATCAGTTTAGGAGATTGCTGTCAGTAGTGAGTGATAGCTCATTCAATCAGTTGAAGACCTTAAAAGAAGTGATTTCAGCATTCAGGGAAAGTATTCCCATCTCTGCTTCAGATGGTCAGTGTTTCCTTGGGAACTCATTGAGGATCTTCATTGGAATTTCCAGCTTGCAGCCTGCACTACAGAAATTGGACTTTTGCATCCTCATGGTTATGTGAAGTAATTTTATAAAATTTCATATTTATAGATATCTCTTGTTGGTTCTGTTTCCCTGGAGAACCCTGACTAATAGAGGTCTATAAATATCAATCATGTCAAGTGAGTTAATTGTATTGTTTAAATCATCTATGTGTTTACTGACTTTATTTTATTTTTTCTCTATTTGTTCTATCAATTGCTGAGCCTGGGTTTTAAAATCTCCAGTTATGATTATGCAGTTGTCTATTTCTTCCTTTAATTCTGTCATAATTTGTTTAATCTAATTTGAAGCTTAGTTATTAGGCACATACATATTTATGATTGCTATGCCTTCCTGAATATATGTCTTATGACGGTGAAAAAAAAAATCAAATGTGAAATTGAGGATGTTATATCGAACTATCAGACAATTTTGTCAGAAAAATTATGCCCCCCAAATCAACATTTCATTTATTCTTTGTTCATTCAAAAAATTAAAGGAGAGTCGCATTTATGACCTAAAAAAAAAAAAACCCAAAAAATTAGTTTTGGAAGCATTCTGATTTGTGATATAAAAAAATAGCTATTAAGCCATCGTTAGCAAAAAAGGAATTGGAAGAAAATTATGTTTTTATATATGACTGAAAAAATAACAGCATAACTAGAAAGTCAAGTTGAGGAAGTAACATTTTTCTGCCATGCCTAATGGTCTAAATTTTTAAAAGGTTATTTACTGGGTACTTTAAATGTAAAAATACTTGATTCTTATGGGGATCTTTAATTGCACTTCTACTGAAATTCAAATGGAATTCAGAAATTACTAAGTATTTTTTATAAACTTGCATATTTTTAAGATCCTCTTTCTGTTAAGTGGTGCTGGAATTTATTTCTGAAGGAGTAAGGACAAGGCAAAATCAAGAGAGAAAATAAACCCTTTTGGGGCTACTTGGTTTATATGCAGTCACTACATGAATTGTCCCTGAGGTCTATCTAAGTAGAGAGGAAAACCTTCTCAACAAATACAGTGCTAAAGGCTTGCCTCTCACTTTGTCAGAGCTGAGTGATATTATCAGATCCTCAGCTAAGAGATTATATTTTTTATTTGTAGTCTTTGTCATAATGCTGACAGGTCGTTACAATTCCCCTCATTTTCTAATCCATAGAAATGAGGCTGAAATCAGTTATTAACTTCTTCGGAAGAAGCCCAGCAATGTTTGCAAATGTGGATGGAAAATATGGGGCCTTATTGGGACTTCCTATGCTTAGAGTAGTAAGCAGCTGCCCTTGTATGCTCTGCATGTTTCCATATAGCACAAGCAAATCCCACTCAGGTTACTTCTCTCTTCAAATACCTGAAATTGCACCCCATTTGCTATAGCAAAATGCCCTTAGCTTAACATTTAAAGAATGGCAAGTTCTTTCCCCATTCTTTGTTTTCAGTATATTACTCAAATTTCTGGCTTATCAAACAATTATCTATGGCCCAATTGGACATGCACATACTATTTCTCCATTAAATTTCCTTCCGTTATCATCTTATAAACCAAAATCATTGACCCTTCAAGTTTCAGCTTAAAAATCATCCTCAGTTCCAATCTGCAGTGTTCTCCTTACCCTGATCCACTTTGGAATTTCATTTTCTCTACCATTCGGTACCTACAGTATGCTGAATTATTTATCCCAACCAACACAAGTTCTTTACTGTAATCCTCATTCCTGTGGGTGTGAACCATTGTAAAAAGAATCTAAGATGTTCTTATTAGTTAATGTGTGGCCCAATTAAGAGAAAGACGTGTTATAAAAGGAAAGCTGTAAAAAAGGAACAAGAAGCTGAAGTCAGTGGGAATTGGAAGAGAAAGGAGAGGACTTCACCATGGGATGGGAGGCAGCAATACAAGACAAGGAACCTCAGAGATTTCCAGCAGCCAGAGATGTTTGGGAGAAATAAGCCTTCCCGATATCTTGATTTTGGACTCAAATTGTGAGCTAATACATTCCTGTTGTCTAAGCCAAAACCAGTTTGTGGCATTTGTGATAGCAGCTCTAGCAAACTAAATTTGTACACCATCAAGTTCTTCTGAACACATTTTGCTTTTTTGCTTTCTTCTACTGATATTTAATAATTTTTCTCCTGAATGGGAACAGGGTCAAAGTGCTCATTGTCATGGTGGTGGTCTCTAGGTCTCTCTTGCTCTGTTTACCAGATGTCCTGTGCAAAGAAATTGATTAATCACTCAGACAATTCACTTTCATTCATTCATTCATTCGTTCATTCATTCATTCATTTAGTACCATAAGAGATGTTTAACCTTGTGCAAAATGTTCTCAGTCACTGAATAAAATCATTTAAATCAAATATAACAAAAAAAGGAAAGTTGTTTTATGAAATTAGTAAAATTATAGTGTGTATGACCAAAAGTAAACAAATTGAGCTCAGGAGAGAAGTCTTTGTATATCAAGGGTTCAAAATATCTTGATTCTGTAAATGATAAATAGTTGTTATTGTTATTTTTTTATTTTGTGTGGATAAAGATAACTCGTTATGGAGAGAAAAGCGTCAACACCATTTCTCTAGATGTCAAAGACATCATAATTATAGTTCAGTTAGTGCAGCTTGCTTTCTTTAATTAATCAAAATAATTCTAAAATAACAAAAATTTTAAAGTGTTGTGATGCTTGGTTATTTAGATAAAGATGTAAAGATGGTGGAAAATGTGTGTAGAACACCTGAATTAGTGTCAGAAGTCCTTATTAATCCACACTTATTTCTACATATTGCAAACTTCAGCAACTTTTGGAGCCTCCTATTAAAAATGAGGATAGCATTAAAATATTAAGCAGTTTACAACTGTATGGTAAAACAAAATCTAATAATTAAGTATTAACAGTAATGACATTTATCATTGGATTGACTTTCTCTTTTATTCATTATTTACTAGAACTTTCAACAGTAGTAAAACAATAATTTTGAGATTTTAGTTTTTTCTCTTAACTATGCCCTACTTCAAATTATGCTGCTAATGCCTTTTAAAGTACTAGAAAAGAATCTTGCTAATATAAACATAATTAACCCGGAAATCATGATACATAGAAAGAAAATCAACAATAGATTTTTTTCTATTCCCTTTTTTAATTATAAAAGTTTCTATTTTCTCTCCAAAATGTAAAGAAAACACTTTCTAAAGACAATTTGGAAAATATGGTATGAGGTATAAACAAAGTCATATATAATCTCTCACTTGAAGATGCATTATTTAACACTTTTATTTCTTTACTTCTACATAATGTTTTTATGTGCTATATTGAATAAACATAACTTCTATCATCATCAAATTGTGATTTTTCTTTTCTTTACTATCACTCTTTTTAAGTGTATTTAGTAAAGATTTTCTCGAGCAACTCGATAAAATATCATAAGTTCCGTGACATTTGCTCAATCTGAGCTAATAGACCATTTAATAGGGACAGTTTGCAAACATTGCCCCTATTAATAATTTGAATGGTCCACCCAATATTCTAAATGGTACCACTAATTATTCTTTGCATCCCCAGCTCAGGTGAATTTCTGTTTAAAGTCCTCGTATGGAAAGTGGGGAGGGGTGTCTTCTCATTTTCCACCCAAAGATCTGTTGGTTCTTAAGGGTCTCTGGCACTAGCACACTGGGAAGGAAGGAGGGGGGGAGGTGGAGGGGAGAAGATATTAGGCCCTATTGAGGCATTATCAGCAAAAGCAAGCTCTATGCTCTCTGATGTGTGGCAGAGACCTTAAGCCAGATTGCTCTCTTCTGAAGCACTTGGGGATCCTTGGAGATTTCCTGCTCTCCTCTAGTTCCCTTGACTTGAGTGAATATACATATATCCTTGGAAGTCACTTGGTGGCCTTCCTCAAGACCTGGTGTTATTTTACCTGCATTCCTTATTGCTGGGATCACTCCACCATTTTAGGCAGACAAAAATGATTGCACAGTCTTTTTCCCTGTTGGCCAGCATCTGGTCCATAGAAATATGCATGCATCGACATCCCTCATGCAGAAAAATGTGGTTGTGAAGGCCAACCCTAACACGGCAGACTTCTCTTGGCTCTCCATTAAGGAAGTTAGGAGTCCTTTACTCACCTGAATTTCTGAGTATTTCTTTAGGATAGATTCTAAAAAGTGGAAGAACTAGATCATCATTTTGAAGTCTGTTATTTTCTTTTCAATTATATTTTTAAAATATGATTTTTCTTTCACTTTTCTTACTTGTCCCAAAATATTGGAATTTGTGTGCCTTTGTATTCGTTTAGGTTACTATCAGCTAGTTAAATCTGCTATCTTTGATTTCATGATAGATAGTCCTCTACATTATGGAGCTTTTCTCCTTCTTAAGCTTTCTTTTCTCTTTGCTTCAGTGACACCACATTGTCCTTTTTTTCTTTCAACTTTTTTTTATTTCTTTAACATCACTTCCATCTGTCCTTAATAACAGAATATTGGAGCTCCTTGATATCCTTTTGAGGCCCCCTCTCTGTCTCCTTGGAGTAATCTCACCTATTCCTATGAACTCAATTTCTCTCCATATAAACTACCAAATTTATATCTTCATTGCAGGATTTTCTCTTGATTTATAAACTTATGTATTTACCTTTTTTTCTATTTAATATGTGCCTGGTCAAATCGCATTTCTAAATTTTTATTTTTTTCTTTCTCTCCCCTTCCTCCCCAGTCGTTTGCTCTCTGTGTCCATTCACTGTGTGTTCTTCTGTGACTGCTTCTATCCTTATCAGTGGCACTGGGAATCTGTGTCTCTTTTTGTTGCATAATCTTGTTGCATCAGCTCTCCGTGTGTGCAGTGCCATTCTTGGGCAGGCTGCACTTTCTTTCGAGCTGGACGACTCTCCTTACAGGGTGCACTCCTTGCGCATGGGGCTCCCCTACACAGGGGACACGCCTGTGTGGCATGGCACTCCTTTGCGCACATCAGCACTGCACATGGGCCAGCTCCACACGGGTCAAGGAGGCCTGGGGTTTGAACTGCGGACCTCCCATGTAGTAGTCAGATGCCCTATCCATTGCACCAAGTCTGCTTCCCCACATGTCTAAATTATAAATAATTATCTTCCTCCATAACTTTCTCCTCTTGTATTGTTTGCTAGCTCAAGAAATAGCTCAACAAATACCTAGTGCAATTGTGATTTGTAGTGGCACTTTGCCAAACCTTAGATTCAAACAATCACCAAGTATTAATTTCCTTGCCTAAATTCCTTGTGTCCATTATTTTTTTCAGCATTTCCTCTGTAATCATATGACAATGGTGAATTTTACCCAGAACCCCAGGAAAACAGCATAAATTATGAAATCCCCTACTCATTGTGCTTACTGACAAGACAACCTTAACTTGTCTTTGGCTTGAATAAACTTTAGAGAGGCTTCTTCTTGACTCTAGGCCACTGACCTCCTTCACCTTGGCTGGCCCTTACAGAATCTAGATAGATCATGTTCCACCAGGTTTCTTCAGTTAACTCGATATAACCTCATAAAATGGACAAACCCCCTTTACTTGGCTCCCTCTTTCAGTATTCTTCTATTAGCTCATCCCAGGCCTTAAAAACTCTCCTGTCCTCTACTTCAGGGAAGTTGAACCATTTTTATTTTGAATCTGAAATTTTGCCTTTATTTATCCCTAAGGGAATATAGGAGCTAATACAAGAAATTGCTGAATATTTTTTTTTCTATTCATGCTGAAATAAATTGGAGGAACAAAAGTTGCTATGCAGATATATAACAGACTGAAAAATTAGAGATATGTGCTGTCACAGACTATCACTCTTGAGAAAAAAGTATGCAGCTATACCAACAATTCTGTTCTTTTTCAAATACATATTTTATTTAGATTTGTAATAAAATTTAAGGGACAGAGACATCCTTAAGTTGCAATATTACTAAAAATAGAAAGCAAGCTTTCCAATTACATTTTTAAAAAATTAATGTCTGTTATCACTAATCACTGAGAAATTTGTAACTCCTAAAAATTAACATGAGTTGCTAAGTTTCAGTTACTTCTATGAGCTTTGCAATACATCTATAAATAAGAAGAAAGAAAAACAGTTCTCAAACATTTTCCACTTTCTTAATGAAATCCTGCCAGTCTACATAGAAATTATGTCCTCTGGTGGTTAATAGGGTGAACATAAGGGACTATTAGCTTAGGATCTGCATGCACAATTTGGATATATATATGTATATAATTTTTAAAATTACAGAAAATATCAAATAAATAATTTTTTTCAAGTTAAACCGTATTTAAGGATGAATATCATGATACATATCTACAGTATTGTTCTGTGTTTACTCACATTTTCTCTAGGTAAACAATATTCTGATTTGATTATTTTCAGAATAACTTCCATCCCTATTTCCAGACATGCAGCTTTTATAAAATTGATGCTACCTCTTGTTTTCTCTGGTGAATCATGATTGGTAAAATAGTCACCCTATGTCATTTCTTGGCCAAAGTTATTGATTCAGGAAAAAAAGCTACATAAGACTATACAAATTGACTCATTATAATCTCCAGAGCAATAGATCCAGTTGTGCATACAAGACCTAAGCATTTTCAAATCAAGGTAAACTTGATGTGTCTACCTCAGGACATACATTTATAAGAGCATGTAAATTCCCTTTTTGTAGGTGGTTGAGTAAGGTCACCTGTTATTTGCATCTAAAGCAATCAAATTGATTGCTGGAAATCCAACCCTGGACCTCCCATATGGTAGACAGGAGCCCAATCGCTTGAGTTGCATCCACTTCTCTGCAACTTGAATTTTAATACAACAAAGTTTAAAATCTCATAATCTCAAACTCAATTTTTCATTCTGGAAAAAATGGCAGCAGCAAATAAGAGTAATAATAAATACAATCAATCCACATATAATTTATAGGTATTGAA
Organism: Dasypus novemcinctus; assembly: GCF_030445035.2. NCBI lineage: Eukaryota > Metazoa > Chordata > Mammalia > Cingulata > Dasypodidae > Dasypus > Dasypus novemcinctus. Next base: position 20,797,188 of record NC_080683.1, read on the forward strand.
CAAAATTTTTTTAAAAAGTGTGATTTCAATTTCAAAGGGGCAAAACTGCAAAGAGAGAGAAAGATAAATGCCACATGGCACATTCACTTATTGCTATACACCAGATTTATGCCTGTGGAGCAAGGACTGGGTGTTAAACTACAAGATTGAACAAACAAACAACAAACATACTGCAGAGAGCTTTGAAGTTGTAGCGCACCTATTTACCCACGATATCTGCACACAACCGGAGTTAGAACTATCAAGATATACCATCTCAGAACTAGATCTCTGAGTCGTGAAGAGGTAAATATAAGTTTAAGCTCTTCATCTAAGTCCATATTTGATCACAAAGCTCAAATAAATCCCAATGTCTGTTGGATATCAAGTTCATATCGTCATAACTAAAGAAGCATTTTATTTTAGGATTCTTTATCAGCTCATCAAAAATGGCTTAGTGAATGAACGTGGCTCAAGCAGTTGAGCTACAATATCCCACATGGGAGGTCCCTGGGTTTGATTCTTGGTGCCTCTTGGAAAAAACAAAACAAACAATAAGCAAAACAAATAATAAAACCAACTCAGGGATGCTGATGTGGCTCAGTGGTTGAGTGCTGGCTTCCCACATAGAAGGTCCTGGGTTCAATTCCTGGTCCCTGGTATCTTAAAAAAATAAGGCCTATTAACAGGGAATAGCCTTCCAATATCCCTTGTGCCTGTATCTATTTTCTGCATGAAGTAGAAAAATATATGGATAAATTGCACAAGCAGAATGGATTTCCTTGGCACTTATTATACTCCATTCTTAGGTTTTTTTTCATTGCAGATCATTACACAATTAGAATAGACAGTGAGACTTTGTAGTTTCCCCAGAGGGAATATTTCATCACATGAATTGACACAATAAGAATTGTATTAGAAGTTAGAAGGATGAACAAGATCTAATTCTATCTTCATAGACTTCATTGCCCTCCAGTGATAGCTTTTTTTCTTTTTCTTTTTCCTTTTTATTGATTTTAATTTATTCTCTTTTATATACTGCTCCCAAAAAGACCTGACTAGAAATTAGGTAAAAGTGTATAATCATGTTTATGAATTGTGATGAATTGTGTTATGCAATGATGGATATGAAATCTCTCCTAAGTTTTACCTGTAATTGTAGTTATCTACGTAAATTGCAATTACTGCAATTTCTTGTGTGGAGTAGTCACATCTGCTTAAAAGTCAAGGACATGCTATGTATGTTGACATGACATTGGCAGCACTTCTTGCACAGCTGGGGAGTGTGGAACCCAGCTGTGCAGCTGCATCCTAGTCACATCACTATATCAGTATAGGAGATCATGAATTTTAGCTAATTATTTCTGCCACATAAGTCATTGGTTGGTAGATAGTAGTTGTTGACATACAAATAGATGAAATAATTTAGAAGGGTCATTTAGTTTGAGAATTGAAGAGAGACTAACCAGAGCCCTAAAAGCACCGCAGGGAGAAAGAGAGATGAACCAGAGGCCATGGAAGAGGGTTTCAAGAGGAAGGCAGAGATGAGCTGTCAAATGCTGTAGAGAAGTCAAGTAAAATAGGGCTGAAAAGCAGCCTTGAACTTCCAGTTAGGAAATAACTGGTGTGATCCATGAGTGTAGAGGCTTAAAGAATAAATGGAAGACAGACAAGTGGAGCAATTGAGGCTATTTCTCTCTTGAAACTTGTATTTTACAGAAAAGAGAACTATAAACTGGTAGTAAAGCCAAGGGAGAGTTTCCTTTATTTTTTCTTTGTCCTGACTGACCTTTTTTTTCTTAATTGGAAGAATATTGAATGCAGACAAGAACAAAAAGAGAAGAAAGAATAGCAATACCAAAGTGTCCTAAAGAAAATGAGAAAGGATCATATCAAAGGCATGGGTAGAAAAACCAGCCTTGAGCAGTAGAAGATGTACTGCTTTCTCTGACACTGCAGGAGAGGGTGGGTGGTACAGATGATTCATGGTATAACAAATATGTGGAGTTTATTCTTGGTATTATCAATGTTTTTTTATGAAATAGACAGTGGAGTCATTTGTTGAGAGATGGAAGAGCATCCGTGCGAGCTGAAGGAAAGTGAAGTTTGCTATATTGAATATAGGAGAGGGAAGTGATCAAGACATAAAAAAAAGATTACTGGACAAAGATGAGTATTTGGCTACAGTGGGATACAATGAGAATGAAAAGATTAAAGAGCAAAGGATTTGAAATCAGGAGTTGTGGAATGGAATTTAGTCTCTGTGTTGTCAAGTTTTCCCTTGTGTATATCAGAAAACATCTCTAGGTTTCAGGGTTCACTTAAGAAAAATAGGAACAGTAATATCTGTCCTAACAGTTTTGTATTGTTATTGAGGTGATTCTATATAATTCCATATGAAATTAGATTATAATCTATAAAAGGATATATATATGTGTGTGTGTATTTATATATGTATGTAAATGTTACTATTTATTTCACTTATGCAAAGAATCATGGAACAGAGATAATTTTAAATCAAATTAGATTTCAATCTAATTAGACCTCTGTAAAATAAAATTTAAATGGTGGATATGCTGATGCTCAGGTAAAAGGGAAATACACTTAGGTAAAATGACTAAAGTTGGAGAATAAATGTTATCTTGTTTCACTCTAATTTGTGATTCCACTTTGATCCACCATCTGTATGGTCCTATATTTCACAGGATAGAGGGTATATAAGTACTAGCAATTCAAATTCATCAGCTACTTGCCAAATATTACAGAAAAATGTTCCATGAAATTAATTCTTTATTTTGGCAAAGGCTAACACCATGCAAATACATATAATGCAAACTTAATCTGTTCTGTTTATAGTCTCACTGTCACTTCAAGGTCCTTGTGGGATGCCATATGGGCTGGTTTATTGCTTGGTTGCAGTTTACAAATATGAATGAATAAATACATTTTGGGGTTTCTGCTGAATTAAGTTGGATGCAACGTCAAATAAACAATAAACATCATTATTTCACAAAAGAAGTAAGGATTTATTATCACAGAGGAAACAAATTCCAAAAGTATATTTTACTGGCTATGCAAAACTACCTGAATCCACTATTCTTCAAATCTGCCGTTTATTTGAAGAGTCATGCATTTCACTGTAACAAATAATTAAAATAAAAATTAATCATTTCCCACTGAATTATTATATGTTAAATGGTTGTATTTATACTTTTGAATGCTCACTAACAAATACAGCCAAGCTGCATTTTTATGCTTTCCCAAACTAACATCCTGAGATGGATGAGGTGACCCCTGGCAGGAGCAGCTTTCAATGTTTTTAATAGTGAACTATTTAGGACTCATTTGAATGTTGCAAAACAAAATTGTATTTATGGTTAGGCAAGAGTAGATGGTCATCAACTGATGTGAAGTCATGCTTATAAGATGATACAAATATATAAAATCATATAAAAATACATAGCTCATTCCAAATGTATTTCTTTAGAAAGCTAGAGGAGAAAAAAACAAATCAGAAAATTATTTTGCAATGATTAGGGGAAATAATTTTATTAAATTGGAGAAATCATTCAAAAAATTCATAATGTTAGGTAGTAGACGGATATCAAAATAAAGCATGAATATCTGAACTGTGAATAATATTTATAATTGGTTTGCTTCTATGCTTTGTCCACCTCGTGTTACCAAAGGATAGATGTGTAAGGACCTTCTGATTGACAAGAATATGTAAGTACAATTTCATCAGTTTCCTTTAGAAATACTCTCTGTTTCAGAGAATTATCCAAAGTGATAACTCATTAGACTTATATCATCCTCAAAATTATTATTATAATAGTAGTTCTTACTTCTAGAAAACTTTTCTATTTACAGTCTTCATTTAGATATACTGCCTCTTTGGCTTAGCAATAGCCCATGAAGTTGATGGTGGAATTATATTATCTTTTTTAAACACTAGAAAGATGGAGATGAGACAGGTGAAATCATTCAACTTGTACATAGCAGACTCAGAAACCACAACTGGCCTTTGAACTTCAAATGTGGTATTCCTCTTGTAGACCATTATTTATAATTCCTAATGATTTGCAACCAACAAAATACCTTCTTATGCATTATCTCATTCAATTGTTTGAATAATTATATCTATAAGTGGTCAATGCATACATTTTACAATTGATTACTGTAACATTGACAAGATTTAAATTTCCTGTCCATGCTAAAACAATTTTATTGTGTCTATACCAGTACTGAATCAAAATCTATCTAGTATTTAAGCTCTATGATCAATTCAGGTTATCCACTGTTTTGCTGCTAATTGTTTTCTTTTTAGTTGGTTTATCTGTAATTACAGTAATTTTTTAGTTTATAATTTTCCCAGAACTATAGACCTAGAATGATAACCCAGTTCAGTCCTTCCTCCTTGTCATTTTTGAAGAGCACATCAAAATATTTTTTTTAGTTTATTTTTAAAAAAGTTTTAGATTACATAAATGTTACATTAAAATATAGTGGATTACCATATCTTCCACCTCCTTCCCCCTCCCACACTTTCCTCCATTAACAACCTCTTTCATTAGTGTGGTACACTTGTTACAATTGTTGAACATGTATGAAAGCATTGCTATTAACCATGGACTATAGTTTTCATTATAGTTTATACTCTGCCCAGCACAATTTTATAGGTTATGACAAAATGCATGATGGCTTGTATCCATTACTGCAATGTCATCCAGGACAATTCCAATGCTCCCAAAATGCCCCCATGCTGCACCTATTCTTCCAGAAAAGTGGAATAATGAAAATGTTTTGGGGACAATTCCAATGTCCCCTAAATCTCTCATGCTGCACCTATTCTTCCAGAAAAGTAGAAAAATGTGTGTTAGAGGCTTAGACTCTTCCAATCCATTAATCTGATCTTGACTAGTTCACTACCTCTTGTAGACCTCCATTTTCCTTGACCCCATGAAACAGGATCTTCCATTAGATGAACCTAAGACTGTCAATCATTTCTAACACTATATAAATCTAAAACTCCCCTAACCAACAAAACATATTTAAAGGTATGTTGCTTTTACCTCTACTTGTTAAGCCTCAAATAATTGAATGCTTGGTGGAATCTAGTTAAATGTATTAGTTATATTCTGTTATTCAAATCTAAAAATCCAAGTGATAGTTATTGGCTTTTATTTTCCATGCATTGGGTGGGAAGACAATGAGGATTTTTCAGTTATTGGCTTTTATTTTCCATGCACTGGGTGGGAAGACAATGGGGATTTTTCTGGGAGCAAGAAGTAAGATTTAACTGCCTTTGTGCATGCTCTATGTGTACATTTTCACATCACTGTAAGTTCTTAGTTGTGGAAGATCAGCAAACTTATCAATACTGGCACTCAATTGACAGGCTACTTTACAATAAAATTTTACAAATAGTTCTGTGAAGCATAAGCAATGCCAAGTACAAAATTACTGTATTACTGAGTAATCAAGTACTTTGTTAAAGAGCTAAGCTGCCTGATTTGTGTCTTGCCATCTGATAATGGTCCCCAAAGATTTCAGTTCCTAATCTCTGGAACCTGGCATGTTAGCTTATTTTGAATAACATTTCTTTGCAGTTGTGACTAAATTAAGGATTTTTGATAGAGATTATTTTGGATTGTTTGAGTGGGCCCTAAATACAATCCCAAATATTCCTATAAAAAAGGGAGATTTTAAAAAATATAATAAATTTTATTTTTAGAAAGGTTTTGGATTACAGAAAAGTTACATTGAAAGTATAAGGGATTACCATATCCAGCATACTATTAATAACATTTTACAATTAATAGCATCTTACAATTGTTTGGTACATTTGTTACAATTGATGAATAAACATTGAAGCATTGTTATTAACCAAGGTCTATAGTTGATATTGTGGTTTATACTTAATTCCAATGCCTTATATTCTTTTACATCCTCTCCCTCCCCTCAGAACACCTGGTTACCACTATCTTTATATAAACATTACATATTCTTCCATTACTACTATATAAAAAAATTTACTTTTCCAAGATTGCATTCTCTCCTTATGTTTGTTCATTCCTTAACTTCGAGGATTTTGGGATGGTGAGGCCCACTCTGCCTCAGATTGAGAGTTTAGATCTTATGGGTAAAATGGAAGGAACTGTTTTGTTTATAGTTGTAGATACTGTCTGTTTTTGGGGATGGGGGTTGTCCATCATCATCGTTGTTTTAGTTTTCCTGGGCAAATTTGATGAACTAGGGGTAGGTGTTGGCCACAACTCTTCTGAGATTCAGGACTCAACTGGCATATGAACAAACATTAAAATTTAAGTCTCTGAGAGATGTATTTAATGGGTATAGAGCTAATTTTAGGCTCAAATGAAAGGGTTATAAGAAGCAAGTATGGGGAATTATAAATGAGTCTACCTCTGCTATATTAGGGAAACAGGTTGTGATTTATTCCAAGGTAAAGCCCAATGACAGGGTACTGATTTCAAAGGATTTTATGCTTTGCTTATAGTGTCCTATAGTGTCCAGATGTCTCCAGACAATCAGGACACTCCAGACAATCAGGTGAGCCCCGATTTAAGGCTTGCTCACGGTGGCAGTTAGTGAAACCTGCCTGAGACATGCGTAAACGTATTCTCTGAAATGACCTCCCGACTAGTTTTGAAATCTCTTAGCCATTAATGTGGGAAAGTGTGGGAGGGGTAGGTAGTGGGGAATATGGGAATCCCCTACATTTTTTATGTAATATTTCATTTATGTAATCTAAGTATCTTTTTAAAAAATAATAAAAATAAAAAATAATAAAACAACCCTTTTGTATTTATTGTTTCCCCCTTTTGATCAAGGCATTTTTCCAAATGCATTGCTAATTAGTGCCTGTTATTAATCCTTCTGTGCCAAGGAGAGTCTTCTCCTGGAGTCATGCCCTACACTTGGGGGAAAGTAGAAAATTTATTTGCTGATTTTGACTTATAGAGAGGCCACATTAGCGTAACAAGGAGGTTTTCAGGAGGTAGCTCTTAGGCAATTGTTATTATTAGGCTAAGTTTCAATTTTCCAAGACTTAGGTTCATAGTTGAATTTATTAATATTGAGACTCATCCATGTTGACACATGGGTCAATACTTCATTCCTTCTTACAATTGAGTAATATTCATATTTGTTATATATCACAGTTTGCTTATCCATTCATCTGTTGATGGGCACTTGGGTTGCTTCCAACTTTTGACAGTAGTGAATAATGCCACTATGAACATTGATGTGCATATATCTGTTTGTGCTGCTGCTTTCAATTCTTCTGGGTATGTGCCTAGTAGGCGGATTGCTGGATTATATAGCAATTCCATAGTTAGCTCAATGAGGAACTGCCAAGTGGTCCAGCACATGGCTAAACCATTCTACAGTCCTACCAGCTATGGATGAGTGTTCCCATTCTTCCACATTCTCTGCAACACTTTCAGTTTTCTCTTTTTTAAAATAGTAGCCAGTATAATAGGTTTAAGATGATATCTTAATTGTAGCTTTGATTTGCATTTCCCTAATAGCTAGTGATGTTTGGCATCTTTTCATGTGCTTTTTAACCATTTGTAGTTCCTCTTTGGAAAAGTGTCCATTCAAATCTCTTGCCCATTTTTTAAAATTGTTTTTTATCTTTTTATTTTTGAGATGTAAAATTTCTTTATATTTACTAGATATTAGACCCTTATCATAGAAGTGGTTCCCAATTATTTTCTCAAGAGGGAGATTTGACACAAACAAAAGAGGAGAAGGCAATGACACCATGGGGGCATAGAGTGAGTGATGGGTTCACAATCCAAGGAACGGTGACAGCCGTTACTGGGAAAGAAAAGGAAAATGGATTTTTCCCTAGTGCTTCTAGAGAAGTGTGGCTCTGCTAACATCTTGATTTCGGGCCTCGGACACTGGTTTTGGATTTCTGGCCTCTAGAACTACGAAAGAATAAATTTCTCTTTTTTCAAGACACCAGATTTGTGGTAATTTGTTATGGCATACACAGGAAACTAATATACTTTCTTTTCATTCATATTTACCTGGTAATATTAAAGCTGCTTTCTTTTATATACCCAAATTTATATTTCCTCTTTGGGTATTTTGATGTAGGAAATAGTAACATGGGCTCTCTAAACAGCTATTTCCATGTTCACTTGAAAAGAATCATACTCCATGATTTTTAAAGTGCTTCTCTAAAATAGCAATAAAATGAAAAGATATTCCACTCTCAAGATGCTTATTTCATAAATGAATATCAGTCCATGATAATCTTGGATTAGAATTACAGGAGATTTCCTCCTGCTGTCCTTTAATTCCACTAATATCCAGGTTGATTCTAATCTTCTGGGTTTTGATTCTGATTTAAAATAAAGAGAAATTGATTAACTAGAAAAATTTTGGTCATTTGGAATTATTTTTCAGTTGCTTGTGGGCAATAGTTTTAATTGCATGTAGTCAATTAAAACACTTTTCAAGTTTCATAAAAAAATAAATTCTAATTAGTAACTCTCTTTCTAAATCAGTTTCTGAACCTCATAGCTTTATATGTGATCATTTGCCTTATATATTGTAATTTAAGAATTTTTTTTTTACAGATAATGAACTCCATATATTTATCTGGAATGTTTCTGAGTTTCTGAAATGTTATTGTGATTCGGGGAGTATGAAAGGTCAGATCTGCTAGTATTAATTCTATTACTTGATGTGTGACCTCACCTAATCTTTACCAGTTCCTCAAGAAAGAAAAATGTCATATACGATGCTTTTCTCAAGGATTGCATGAGAAATGAGATTTTAAAGATAAAAACCTCAATTTTAGGATATTGACTGTATATTTGAATTAGAGGAAAGGACTGAGGAGCCCAAGTAAATATACAAGGCCTTTCTGATTCTTCTTTGCTATTTCTATGAAAGGGGCAGTATCCATCAGAGTTTTTACTGTTCTATATGTTAAGTTGCTATAGTACTAAGGTGGGAAAATGGGCTGTTCCCCCTGTAGTAGTGATTTATTTTATAGATGATTTTAGGAATTTCATTGAGGATACCACATTAGAATTTTGTGAAGTAAATGGTTTAATATGAAAGAAGTATGGTGGGGAAGCAGCTGCGGCTCTATCAGCTGGGCTCCCGTCTGCCATACAGAAGGCCCTGGGGTTGTGTCCCTGGACCTCCTTGTGAAAGCCCTCAAGCTGCAGAGCACCACCCAGCCCGCAAGCACTGTGAAGAGTGGACTCAGCAAGGTGACGCAACAAAAAGGGAGACAAGCAAAAACACAGAAGAGCACGCAATGAACGAACACAGAGAGCAGACAGCAAGCAAGGCGAAAGGGGGGAGGGGAAATAAAATAAATAAACACAGACACAGAAGAATGCACAGTGAATGGACACAGAGCAGACAGTAAACAAAAAGCCACAAGTGGTGGTGATAATTAAAACAAAATAAAGCAAAATATAGCTAGCAACCATGGTAAAAAAATAAACACACACACACACAAAGGTATAGTGTTGTCTCAATAAGGTATTCTAGCTTCCTTTAGATCAATATTCACTGTTTCATCAGATCTGACAATCCAAATTTGTAACAAATGTTTTATAATGCCCCTTTTGCTAACTTGAAATGACCACCACAATTGTATCTACCTTTACATACAATTTTTTAAAAAAGTAAGTAGACTAGTTCTGTTTCCACTTACTATTTAGAAAGCAACAGAAGAATATCATGGTATAACAAAAAGAAAGAACTGGATAATCTGCAAGATCATAACTTCTTCAGCCAATCAGGGACCTGAAATTGTAAGACAACCATGTAAAATAAGTTCTAAGGGGTTTCTCTCAGGAGAAGCAGGATGCATAAACTTTTCAACCTTTGACAGAGCATAAGAAGAAGAAGCAGCTGCTGTAAAAGTGGATAAGAAGAAAAAAAAAATCTGAAAAAGTAATGAATTCTAAAAGGATGCCTATAGGCTAGTGAGACACTTTAGCATGTCTGGAAGCTTCAGACACAAACGCATCTGCACTCTTAGGTCTTTACCTTGGCACACGTGCTGGAAGCTTCTGAGAAAATTGGGAGACAAAGCAGGATATCAGATAAAGACCCCCTCCCTGGCACACAGGTATGCAAATCTGCCTTCTTTCTCCTTCTCTTAAAGAAAGTCACTGGGGGAAGAATGGAAACACCCCAATCCCTGGAACCTAACCAAAAATCCACAGCCTCCAGGTCAGGAGCCCAAAGCACCTACTCCATGAGGAGAAGCAACAAACTGCCTCATGCCAATCCAGAGCATTGTAATGAGTAACAAGTAATGGCAGCCTACTGATGGGAGAGGTGCAGGAAATCTTTCCACCACTGGTCCCAGGTAAAGGGACATTGCTCTGGAGGGAGGAGAGGAATCAAAATATGTCTCTGTGCCTGGTGGTAGGACAGGAAATCTTCACCCTCCCAGGATCCCCACTAAAGGAGAGGGAGAGCAAAAAACCACTCTTATGCTAAAAAATGGCCTTGAATAAAAGGGTCAACTCGGACCAGCAGAATATCTCAGTCTACATGTAATATCTGGAGTTAAAAATGCTTGTTGACCTTGAATAAAAGGGGGAAATGGAAAGGACAAATGAGTCTATATGGCTATGAGTCTCCAGAAAAGAGCCGGGAGGTCAACAGAGGGATCACCCTTATGTACACCTCAGCAGAGTCCCAGAGACAGATAAAGTAGATACAACCCCCCCAGGTATTGGTTCTTCTGAGGGCTACAGAGACCCACAGGTTCAATGGTCATGGCAGATGGAGTTCAGTGCCATGTCAGTTGGCCCTACTTTGGAGTTTGTGTTTCTGTGTGATGGAGCTGGGTTCAGATGTGATCTTTGTTCACAAGCCTCTCCTGTTACTTTTACTGGACCTGTGGTTTGCGCTGGGGTTTAGTGTATACTCAGGGGACCTGAATCTCTGGACTGTCCATGTGATAGCCAGACCATGAGCCTCAACAAACTTGCAATTCCTACCCTCTGGTTTATTGGACTTACCCCACTCAGCTCACATGGAGGTGAAGAAGGTCAACCACCACAGCAGGGAGCCAAGAGTGCCTACAACTGAAAGCAGGAGAATTGCATCCATCATCCATGTGGAATCTAAGCCCCCTCTTGATATACATGTGGAGTGGACATAACCATTCCAGGATCTACAGGAGGGAGGAATAGAGTATGGATTAGAGCGGACTTACTGATATTCTATTCATGAGCAATTGTGATTAGTAATTGAAGAAAATGTAGCATTTTTTGTGGAGAAAATGGCCACAGTAGCTGCTGAGGGTAGGGAGTGGGAAGAAGAGATGTGATGTGGAGGCATTTTCAGGACTGGAAGTTGTCCTGGGTGGTACTGCAGGAACAGTTACTGGACATTGTATGTCCTGCCATGGCCCACTGGGTGGACTGGGGAAGAGTGTAAACTATAATATGGACCATTGACCATGTGGTGTAGTAGTGCTCAGAGATGTATTCACCAAGTGCAATGACTGTTCCATGATGATGGAGGAGGTTGATGATGGATGGAGTAGGGTGAGGAGGTTGGGGAGTATATGGGGACCTCATATATTTTGAATGTAACATTAAAAATAAAGACCAAAAAAAGAAATACACTTTGACAAGCAAGGTTTGAATGCCATGTAGATAGTGACCAAAACACTTGAGAAAACCCAACTCCAAGGACAATATACCAGATCTCCTAAAGACTGAGGCTGGAGCAAGAGAACTGAGAAACACCCAAGTGTAAAGTAAAAAGAGAAAACAGTCTACAGTTAGGGGTGAAGCAAGAGCATCAGAAAGCCCTTCTATTGTGGAACAGGCATGATGGCACTCCTAAAATCTGAATTTGGAATAGGAACACTGAAAAATTGTCCAGTGTTCCAGTCTTCACACTAAGCTCAAGGAAATAGTAGCATAATGCTGGAGGAACTTAAATTGCGTAGATTGTGTGTATAATCCAAATGATTATAACAATATCAAAAGCCAAACAGATTCAATTACTGATTAGATTGACAAAGCTCTGGCTCAGTTTTAAGGATACTGACTGTATGTTTTATTTAAAAGAAAGAACTGAGGGGCCCAGGTAAATACACAGTCTTTCAAGGGAAAATTCATGACTATTTCCAAATGCAAATGCTATTTACCTCAGTCTCTACTGCTATTTTACATATGTCTGCCAGTAAATTTTAAAAACACACATGAACACAAACAAGAAAATTATGAATGATTGATAAGACATAAAGTGGTTGATAAAACCAGACCCAGTGATGACTTGGATGTTGGAACAATCAAAATGAACTTAAAATAACTGTGGTTATTATGTTAAATAACAGGGCAAAATGTGGGCAACATACATGAACAGGCAGGGAATTTCAACAGAGAGTTAGAAAGCATAAAAAAATAGTCAAAAGAATATGTATTGGTATTTTTTGTTGTTTTTTTTTTTTTGTAGTGGTTTTCAAGACATCTCAAAATTTTTCCTGCCACAATCTCTTTGTCTGCTCCTTCTAGGATTTTAATCATGCATACTTTATCCTTCTGATAATTTCCACTAGCCTTTGAGGATCTGATCTTTAATTTATATATTCTTCTCTTGTTTTTCAGGATAATTTCTATTATTATGTCTTCACATTTATTTAATGGTTCTTTCTTTGGTCTGTTTATTCATCTTTTAAAATAGTCTTTATTTCCCTGCTGAGACTTTCTGTCATTCCTTTCATATGTGTTTTGCTTTGTCTCATGGATCATCACTATAACAGCAGCTTAAAAGCAATTGTCTGAGGTTAACATTTGTTGAATATCATTTCTTTTGAAAACTAGTCATAGCTTTTCTGGTTCTTAATATGTTGAAAAACTATGGGTAATATCCTGGATGTTGTAAATACTTGCTTATGCACATGTTGGATATTGTTATAATTCTGTTGAGGTTGTTAATTTGCTGCTGTGGTTTTATTAGACTATCAGTTAGATTAGGTTCTGGCCCCAAATTCTGTTGGCAGTGGTTCTAACCTCAGTTAAGTTTTCAAAACCTTTGCTATGTTGCTTTGGGTCTCTCCTTCATACTGAGGTGTTACTCAGAGACTTGGACTGTAGCTTAAATATTATTTTAATTCTCAAATTATACGATATGTTGATTTCAGTCTTTTTTATGCTAGATCACTGAGCAATGAGTCAGATTTTTGCATATCCATATACAGAATTAATTCCTTTTCTTTGCCAGCTCTCCTTCCCCCTTCCTAGCATGCACATACATATTAACTTACAGATTCCCCCTGTCCTTGGTTCCTAGGGCCACACCTCTATGACCTTAGGAGTGAGCTATAATAGAAATGGGGGGAAAAAAAGAGTCTCAACCCTCCAAATTTTGACTACATTCCACAATGTGTCTGCTTTTATTGACTTTTCCAGGTTCTCATAATAGTTTCTATTTGTGTCTTGTCCAGAGCTCTTACTTGCAATTAGTGGAAGACACAGGCTTTACTGAGCACATTCCTTCACAGTGGAACTGGAATTCTTCTTAATAAATTCTCATTTTAGTGAAAGAGGGAGGTCTCAAACCAGTTACCTGAGATTCAACATTTAAGACTAGAGAAAGGAGAGAAAAGTAAACCCAAAGCATGTAGAAAGAAGTAAATAATAAAGACAATAGCAGAAAAAAAAAAAAGAAACAGAGAAATAGATGCAAATCAAACCAAAAACTGGTTATTTAAAAAGTTCCAAGGGAGTGGGTGTGGCTCAGTTGGTTGAGTGCCCGCTTCCCATATACAAGGCCCCAGTTCAATCCTCCCCCAAAAAATTTTTTTTCATAAAATCAATTAACCTCTACTCAGACTGGTAAGGAAAACAAAGGAAGAAATAAATGATCAATTTCAGGATAAATGATGGGTAATTAACACAGAGTTTAGATTACAAGGAAATAAGGGAATAATATAAAAACATTATGCAATAAATTTTTATAACTTACATGGAACAGACAAGTTTTTTGAAGGACACAAAAATGTTCTCTTACAAAGTGTATCTGAATAAAACAATATCTATAACAGAGAAATTTTATAGTTCAAACTTCTCCACAAAGAAGTCTCTATGACCCGACGGCTTCATAGGCAAATTCTACAAAATATGTAAAGGAAAAATAGTATCAGTTTAACATATACACTTTCTGAAAATAGAATTAGGGAAGAATATTGCCCAATTTCTTTTATGAGGTTGCAAATGACCTTGACACCAAAACCAGATAAAGCTATAAAGAAAGAAAACTATAGATAAATATATCCCAAGAAAATAAATATAACTAACTACTGGGTAATAAACTCAGCAATATTTTAAAAAGACAGTACACTATGACTAATTTTGATTTATCATGGAAATGTAAGTCTATTATAACATTTCAAAAATGATCAAATAATTTTACCATATAGCATACTAGAAAAGAAAAAAAAAGATAGATGCAGAAAGAGCTATTTACAGAATTCAACTTCCATTAATGATTTAAAAAAAAAACAACCAAAAATAAAAACCTCTCAGCACAGCACACAAGAATACATGGCAACATCATTAACTTGGTAAAGAACTTAAAAAATAATCAACACCTATTTCTATACTTAATGGCACAAAACCAAATAATTCTTTCTGTACAGTAGAACAAGAAAGAAATAACTCATTTTTCTGCCTCCAAAGAGTATGTTTTGGGTCAGTTGATTTGCTTCTCGTGGGATCAATTTGGTATAAAGGATTGCTATTTTGCTTGGCAATGAGTTCCAAAAGCATCTCTCCCATTTCCTCCTTCCCTAAGCAGGATGGAATTGTGATAGAAGACTAAACAAACAGAGAATATGAAAACATGAGATTTAGGAATATTACCTTAACAGCTTTGACCTAAGCTCTGGTGTGTCACTTCTCATTTCCATAACACTTAAGCACATGTTGAAACTGTTCAGAAGCATTGTAAACCTGATTTAAAAAGGGATTCATTCTCCAAATGCACTTGGATAGAGCATTTAATCCTGGCTCTTAAGTGCTTGGTGATCCTTTTTATTTGATTCCATTTTATCCAGGATATCTGGGTTTATGTCATCCCTGCATCCCTGCCTTGCCAGGTGTCTGGAGCACAGTCATGCACACTTTTGATCGTCGTCTTCTCTTCTGCACATGTTTAGGTCATGTACAAAAACTGAATGCAGCCAGGCCCCATTAGCTTTCGGAAAACTTCCAAGTGAAACTGGGATAGTCAGGCTTTTCAGCTCTTTACTGAGCTGGGAGAAAGTGCGAATGCAATTTATCGTCACATAAGTAAACTGTGGAAATCTAAATAAAGTTAAAAGAAACATATTGCACAAATTAAATGCTATCTACAAAAAACGTTCCCAGTTTCCTCCTATTTTCCCTTTGTAGTCTTGCATATGGTTTCTTTAGACTGATTGTATGGAGAGGAATTATGACTGTCACATCACATGGCTGCATTGCAATAGAAATACCCAGGAAACACAGACACTCCCAGTCTTCATGCCCACAAATAAAAACTTCGCCCATACACTTTCATATACTAGAAATTTGCTAAATGTGTAAATTTTAAGTCCCATCCCTCACAGGTAGAGGAAAAGAAGTAGAAGGGATCCCCTATTATAGAAAGACCCTATCCTTTAGAATCTGGAAAAATTGAAAGGACAAAGGAAGAATGAGCATTTATTGACTATCTACCAGGAGCTCAGCACAATCCCAGGAGCTTTATTGGGCAATATTATTGATTTCACACAGAAATGCTTTCAGATGTTTCTTTTTACCCCTGTGGTTCAAATAAAATATAGATAGATTATGCATGCCTGTTATATAACCAAATTGGCTTCAATAAGAAAACTGATGTACAGGAAGAAAAGGAGAAGGAATATCACAATTATTTAGGGAAGCTTTGCCTTGCCAAGCAGTTTCCTACAGACACAGTGAGGTCAGCATCATCATACTAATGTAGTAGAGGAGAAAACTTTGGCTTCAAGAGGCTATCTTGCCCCTTAAGATGCAAAATGAATACCTGTCTGTGGTGTGGGAGAAGGAGAGTTCTTCAATATTATTGCCTGAGGAGTTTCTTTTCCTTATCGGCTTCATCTGACATTTTTATAGTAATGATGAAGAGAATATTTGTTTATCATTCTTGTTTTTTGGGTCCTCTTTCAAGCGTATAGAAGATCAGGGTTTTGTTTTAATGAGTTGCATTACATAGGCAAATTTCTCGATTTTACTGTAACTGAGTGTCTTTATTTCCACCGAATATAAGAGAGAGAGTTTTAAAATGAGAAGGAAATGAGACGGGGAAGGTTTTAAATAGCATGAGAACTTTAATCAGATCAAAATGAAGTATGTATATCCCTTCTCTTCAAAATATTCTTGTAGAGAAAATATCAAACACATTCACTGTGTTCATTACTTCAGAAATCAGTATTAGCAAAAAAACCTACCTTTTTATTTTAAAAGTTTAAACTGCAAGCCTATCCATGTTCCAAAATACAATAAATAATAAAATGTATGTATATGTTTATGTATTTTTTACTCCCAGAATATCATGTTTTTTTTTTTAAGATTTATTTATTTCTCTCCCCTTCCCCCCATTCCTACCCTGGTTGTCTGTTTTCTGTGTCTATTTGCTGCGTCTTCTTTGTCCACTTCTGTTGTGAGTGGCATGGGAATCTGTTTCTTTTTGTTGCATCATCTTGTTGTGTCAGCTCTCCGTGTGTGTGGCACCATTCCTGGGCAGGCTGCACTTCCTTTTGCACTGGGCGGCTTTCCTTTATGGGGCTCATTCCTTGTGAGTGGGGCTCCCCTGCAAGGGGGACACCCCTGCGTGGCAGGGCACTCCTTGTGTTCATCAGCACTGCACATGGACCAGCTCCACATGGGTCAAGGTGCCCGGGGTTTGAACCGCAGACCTCCCATGTGGTAGACGGACATCCTACCCACTTGGCCACTGGGCCAAGTCCACCGCCATGATGTTTTTAATTCTTATATGAATTTGATTAAAACACCTCAGTGCAACATACTAAGCTTTAAGCAAAGATCCCCCCCAAAATTGGCATTTTTTTATTTTTTTGAAAGTAAAACTTTTGGCAATGTTCTTTGGCAATAGTATCAAATACTTTCTTATTCCATCAAGATTTGTGATATTTAAATATTTAAGAATATATTCAGTTAACTGTTAGAAATACTACAAGGCCATAAGTTCTAAGTTAATTGTATTCTGTGATTACCCAAAGCAGATCAGTTGTTAGTGGAGTTCCACACCTCCCACTCACCACATTTGGGGTCAATGTTCCAGGCCAGCACATCTTGAATTTTAATGTGAATAGGAATCATCTGTGGATATTGCTATAATGCAGATTTCGACTCATTGTAGGAGAGATATATAAGAATATGACCGAATAAAAATCCCAGATAGGGAAGGTTTTGTTTAAGTGGTTTCGCAATTTCTCATTTTAGCGATGTTAGAGGTTTCCAATAATTAAGAAGCTGTAGCTCAGTTTCCCCTGATATGCATTGGGGAAAGGCTAACCCCATCCCCCATAAGCCTACCTGTCCAAGGTTATCCCCCACAGGTTAAATAAAGCAATCACATAGAGACAGAAATAAAGGGAAATGGAAACCTTCCATGCCTACATATCGAAGGGAGATAGAATTCCTACAGAACAAAGAAACATCTGCTCCTGCAGCATTCCAAGAAACCATAACTCCCTAACTCACTATCTTCTAGTTACTATCAGGAAAAAGTTACACCTCCAGGGCTTCCTATTGGCCCCTGCATTTCCCTTGGATCCTCAACCCCCTCCCAACTTTCATTACCCTGCCTGGAAAAGTTCTGTATAAAATCAAGTTTCCTCTTCCAAGGGGGCGCTGAAGTCTGTTCTTCAGACCCCCTACATTGGGAAAGCTTCTCGATAAATCTTTCTTTGTCTATAGTCATTTCAGTCTCTATGTCCCAGTAAGTGTCATATTTTCTCCAACAAGTGGACTCTATTTATTTTGCATTGAAGATATCTTGTAATTTTAAGCTGATTATTTTTACTACTGTTTTCCCTCTGTGAAATAATCTGTAGAGCTACACAAAACACAGGATTTGAGAGGGAACATTTATCATAACTTATCAATTTGAAGGCATAACTATTTTTATGTTTAAATATCTCTGAAATTATGCTGTCTTAAAAATGATGGCATTTAATAATTTAATTGGTATGCATTATTTTTCTTTATTTAGTTTTACATGAATCATAGTGCTTGTTAGAATCCATGGGATCTCAGTTCCCAAGAAGTATAGTTGCTGGTGACTATGTCCTGTATGTCATAGAAAGTTTCCTACTCTGCAGAGATGCAGTAGGGTCTCCCTTAGCTTACTGTGGCAAGTGCTGCCATAGATTCTGCTATAAGCAGTAGTTGAGTAGGACTAAACTCATGCAGGGTATAAAATGGCGAAAGGACAGAGATCTCACCTGGCATTCTGCTCACACTTCTCTTCTGGGGCCATAAGGAACAATCCTGGGAATGTAAAACCAGAGAAATTTTCCTTCTGCTGATCCTGCTTGAGGCCCCAAAGGCAACGTGTGCTCTGTGGAGAAGTGAATCAATGGCCAACATTTCTCTCTGGGAGTGACTGATGGTTATTCCTCTTCTGAACACATATTTGCTAAATGTTTAAGGATGTTATTGGACTCCTATACTAAGGGCCTCTTTGTTAGGATGGGAGGCTGAACGGCTGTAGGTGGAAAAGAACAACAGTAACACATCTTTATTTTCTTCTTCAAAAACAAACTGAAAACAAAGAATATTTTTAAAAAAAATTCCTATGCATAGTACGAGACAAGTATCTAGACATAAGATCAGTAGTTTTAGAAGATATTTATTATTCTTACATCACAGTTGCCATTTTTATCTCTGTTTATTGAGCATATTTCTGTACTACGAGTAATCACCCCAACTTCAACCACCATTCTCCTGACCATCTATGGGGATATTTTAGTCTTTTTGTTTTGTACAAAAATGAAAGCATAAGCCTTGAATGACAAATTATATGTTCCTTGCCTCCCAAGAGCATATAAATAGATGATCTGAAGGCTCTGAATGACTTTGTTTCCTGAGAAGGGCAAACTAGGTGGTTACTTATCTGTAATTTTCAAACTCTTTCAAAGTATCTGTCATTATTGGTCAAAATAATATTTCAGCCCACTCTAAATTAAGAAACACTAAGAGCTTAGTAACCCTGGCACCAAAAAGTGATATTGCAAATTAGAAAGATAAAAAATTTTGGAATGATAAGCTAGAATTTTATATCCCAAAATATAAAGAGCTATGGACTCATATTTTAAAATGACAGCCAGTAATAAGGGAAAGTAATCAGTAATTCACAGTCAAATACAAATGGTACTTGGAAATAGCTGAAGTTAGATTTAAAACAATCTGAGCCAACAATTAGAAGTGGGTGATTCATTTTTCAGATTTTCCCTTACTAAACAGGATTTTATGCAATGCCATATATAGGCTATTTTATTACGTGTTTCTCTTACATTATTATTCATATCACAGTCCCTTAAATTTACATGCAGGACCCCCTCTTGCTGGGGGATGTACTCTCTTACTTTCCTCTGGGTAAAAAGTGATTGCCCACAAACACCAATTGCTAAAATATTAAGGAATCTAGTGGTAATTCAGAAACTCAATTTCCAGTTTTGTTTTAAGTATGGAGTATTGCAAATGATTAATGCTTTTGCATTTTCCTTGCTGAAACTCATAATCAGATTCATTAAGACACTGCTAGTGCTAATTGAGAAACTATCATTCACTTCTTCAAATTTCCCTAATGTAGGCTTCTACTTATCTGTTGATAGGAACACACTGGTATCTGGATTAGCAGCTCATGGCAGTTAATGTGATTTTTTGGCAAATAATGTTTCTTTAAACCTAAAAATTCCTTTTAAAATTTTAAAAAATACAAAATTCTATGTTTCAAGGATAGGACATCAACACGTAGATACATGCCTGTGTGTATGTGTTTATGCATATCTAATTGTTCAACTATTTCCATATTTATTATCAGAGTCTAATTGTGATGAGCCCTAGTCAGAAATAAAAGCCCAATATAAGAAAAAAGTTTTCATATCTTGTTCTTAAAATCAGCATGAAAGTTTTGAGATACATAACTACCACTCATTTATAAAGAATATTTGATAGTGGAAATAGCCTTTTCTCTTAGCTTCAAATCATCAGGATTTCTAGAATGCTAGTGAGTCAAGGTTGGAAAATTTTCTGCTAAATGCTGGCAAAAGATCCTGATCAGTGTTCCTTCCTGTCAAACATGGAACAATACCAAATGAAGTTGCCAGAAAACTGTGATAAATATATCTGTGATGGTTAATTTCATGTGTGAATGTGATCAAGTTATGGTGTCCAGTTTTTGGTCAAGCAAGCAGTATCCTGATTGTAACTGTGAGGTTATTTTGTAGATGGATTTGTATCTACAATCAGTTGACTACATCTACAATCAACATAGTGGATTGATCTCAGCAATTTTGTCAATCTCTTCATCAGAGTAGTTGGAGACAAAACTGTGGGTTTCAGAGGTCAGAAGAATTTCCTCCTCAAATTTAGTGAGCCAGTTTTCCCTGGGGACTTTAAACTCAACTTCAATATTATACTTATAGGAGTTTCCAGTTTGGGGCCTGGCCTATGGAGCTGACTTGCCAGACTTTAGACTTACTATATCAGAGTTTTCAGCTTGTGGACTGCCCAGTGGAACTTCCTGGATACACACACATACATACACAAACACACACACTGTTGGTTCTGTTTCTCTGAAGAATCCTGAAAAATGCAATATCCTTATCTTATGCAGTTAGGTATGTGTCATAGATGGATTGATTTGAAAATTTACTCTCTTAACAAATTAAACATCTGGACTATCTCTGATTGCTTAAAAGTTTGATTTCTTTCTCACATTTAATTATTTGCAAAATATATTTATCACTTTATTTTTCCTATATTTGCTCACTTTCTTTATTCCTGTACCACCTTCACCCCTTTGTCAAGTAGATAAATATCAGGAAGCTAATACGATATGTCCTGAACTTATGTATTATTCAATTCTTACAATTATCTTGACATTTATATCCTAATACATTAGGGAATTTATCTCTTTGTCCTTCAAGAATATTCTAAAATTTGGAAAAACATGAAAAATGACTAATTGTTTAAGTCATTTATGCCATTGACACATTGCTCTTTCCAGATTTTGAAATATTATTCCAGATGCTATGAAAATTCATAAACTTAGGACTGAGTGAGTGATTGAGAACATCTGTGATACATCTGGATAGTGTTTCATTAAGCTAAGGTAGGGGAGGTGGGGCAAGATGGAGTCACAGTAAGTACACCGTTGTCATCTCTCCTGCAAAGACCGGCTGAGTGGTGATGGAATTCTGCCAGAGTAGGCTGTTTTGGGAACCTACAAAGCTGGAAGTGTCTGGATGTCAATCTGGAGAGACCGTGACAAAATTAGTGTTTGTTCAAGGTAAAACTGTGTGTTTCTAATACTGAACTTGGAAGCTATGAGAAGGTAAATCCCTTTCCCCTAGGGCTAAGGGCTGCAGCATTTCCTGAGAACTGCCAGTGGGGTTGCATGGCAGAGTTCCTCAGCCCCGTGTTCCCAAATACGTGAACTCCAAGCCCATGTTCCCTGAACCCCCGCAACCCACATTTCACACATGCACATACGACAAGTCTACATTCTCCTAGGCCTCTGTTCCCCAAACGCATTCTCAGAAATCCTGTACTGCCCCTAGCCCTCCAGTCTTGGACTAACTCCTGGAGTGGGAGAGTTTAGGTGGGAGTTGCAGAGGGGCCCAAGGAGTGCAGGTTCAATTTTCTGGTCCCTCACTTTTATTGAGCTTGGAGGAGCATATCAGCTGACTTGGGGAGAGCCTAGGAAGAGAGGAGAGGTGAACCTGCTAAGAGAGCATGATTTACCTAAACACCCTGGGATAGGAAACTTGATCTGGGAGAAAGTGGAGTCAGAAAATTAACTAACCCCTCTGTAGCACACCTAATGGAGAAGGACAGTAGGATGTGCTTTGCAGGTTTCCAACAGCATATTTAGGGTTCCTGGCAAGGGGTGAGTGCTCTATCTCAAGAAATTAAGAGACATTGTTTTCTGAGTGATTTGGTTCATCAGGGATCCATTTGAATCTCCTATGGGAGCCCTCACACAGCCTTCCTACTGCCCTGGGAGAGAGGGAAGTGAGGAAGGGAGAAAGGAGAAAGGTCAGACTCCTAAGCAGTTTATCAATTGCAAAGAGGATTCTTTGCATGAGGGTTTGTCTGGTCTTTTTTGTTGGTTTGTTTTCTTGTTTTTCCTTCCTCTTTATCCACCCCCCCCCCCCATGGCTCTTTTTTGCTTTCTCTTTTTCTTGCTTGCATTTTTTTGTCCTTTTTCTATTTTTTTCTTCTTTATTCTTTTTTTATATTAGGTGCTGCAGGCAACATTTCTTGTTTGCTGTGCTTCCCCATCCTCAATTTCCTCTTCCCTATGTGTACTTATATTGGCTACCAACACTATCCCCTTTCCTTTACATCTTTCTATCCTCCATCATTTATTGTTTCTCTTACATTCCACCTCTCTTTGTTTGCCCCCAATAGTTCTGACTTTTCATCTCTAATACCTTTATTCTGTTTTCTATCTTTTACTCACTCTTTATATTATTGTCCTTTTTTTTCTCTTTCCTTCTCTCCTGACCACACTGGTCTTTTAATTCATACTATATTCCTTTCCATATTCAGTTTACTATCTTATTATAGATACTACTCTTTTTTACTGTTATAACTCCACACAGCTTACATGAGTTCAACATCAATTCTCCTAGATCTCACCTAGTTCATCTGTTAACATTCACTATCAGTACTATTATTATATTTTTCTTTTCTTACCCCTTTTGCTTTCTCTGGCCCTAATATTTTCCTTAAAGAGAACTTAGCCAACAACAAGGAAATAGAATAAGAAGAACAAAGTGACAAAGAGAAGACTTAAAACACACACAAAACAACAACTAATTAAACCCTGAGACTAAGAAGCTAATCAACTGAATAAACCCAGCAAGATAAAATGCTGACCAGACAGCAACAAAAAACTACAAACCATACCAATAATCAGGAAAACATGACCCAATCCAATGAACATACTAAAAACCAGGAAGAGGAGTGGAACATCAAACAACTAATTAAAGTTCTCAAAACATATATCATGGACCAATTTAATGAAATGAAGGGAGAGATAAAGGATATTAAGAAAACACTTGGAGAGCATACAGAAGAAATTGTAATCATATGGAAAAAGATAATGGATATGATGGGGATGAACAGCACAATCCAAGAAATCAAAAATACACTCTCAGCAGATAACAGTAGATTTGAAGAGGCACAGGAAGACAGTATATCTGAAATCAAACAGATAGTAGAATTGATTGATAAAAAGATAGAAAAAATCAAGCAGGGATTTAGGGACCTGAATGACAATGCAAAACACGAAAACATATGCGTTATAGGCATCCCAGAAGAAGAAGAGAAGGGAAAGGGGACAGAAGGGGTGTTGGAGGAAATAATGGCTGAAAACTTCCCAAAACTATGAAGGAGATGCATGTACATGTCCAGGAAGGACAACATAAATCCCAACAGGCCTACCCCAAGACATATACTTGTCAAATTATCCAATGTTCAAGACAAAGAGAAAATACTAAAAGCAGCAAGAGAAAAGAGAACCATCACATACAAAGGAGGCTTCATAAGATTAAGTGCTGATTTCTCATCTGAAACCATGGAGGCAAGAAGGCAGTGGTATGACATAGTCAAGGTACTAAAAGAAAATAATTTCCAACCAAGAATACTCTATCGAGCAAAGCTAACATTCAAAAATGATGGAGAGTTCAAAATATTCACAGATAAATGGAAACCAAGAGAGTACAACAACAAGAGTCCTGCCCTTCAAGAAATATTAAAAGGAGTTCTGCAGGAGGGAAGAAAAAAACGGGAGAGAAAGAGTTGGAGGAGAGTGTAAGAACAACTAAAATGATAAAAAGAGAAAAATAAATCAAACAACATATGACAAACACAAATCCAAAGAAAATATGGCTAATATAAATAATTCCTTGAAAGTAATAACACTGAATGTCAATGGATTAAACTCACCTGTTAAGAGGCACAGATTGGAAGACTGGATAAGGAAATAGGACCCATCTATACACTCTGTACAAAAAACATATCTTAGACCCAGGGATTCAAGGAGATTGAAAGTGAATGACTGGAAAACATTCTTATAAGCAAACAATAACCAAAAAAGGGCAGGAGTAGCTATATTAATATCAGACAAGATAGATTTAAATGCAAAATTATTCTGAGAGACAAGATGGACACTACATATTAGTGAAAGGGATACTCTTTCAAAAAGAAAGAACAATCATAAACATTTGTGCCCCTAACAAGGGCACCTCAAAATATGTGAGGCAAACATTGGAAAAACTAAGCAAAGGAATGCATGCCTCTACATTATAGTGGAGGATTTTAACACACCACTATCACCATTGGATAGAACATCTCAAAAGAGAATCAATAAAGAAACAAAGACTTTGAACAATATATTAGAGGATCTGGACATCATAGGCATATGCAGAACATTACACCCAAATACAGAGGGATATACATTCTTCTCAAGTGCACATGGATCATTCTCCAAGATAGACCACATGCTAGGCCACATGAAACTCTCAAGGAATTCAGAACGATTGAAATCATACAAAATAATCTCTCTGACCACAGTGGAATGAAGCAGGAAATCTGCAAGGGCCAGCTACCCAGATTTGGCAACAAGCTATGGAAGTTAAACAACACACTCTTAGAAAAACAGTGGTCAAGGAAGAAAACTCAACAGAATTCAATAACCACCTTGAAACTAATGAAAGTGATAACACAACATATAAAAACTTATGGGATGCAGAAAAAGTTGTACTGAGAGGGAAATTCACAGCCATAAATTCATACATCAGAAAAGAAGAAAGAGCTAAAATTGAAGAACTAAATGCACAATTGGAGGAATTAGTAAAAAAACAGCAAACTAACCCCAAAGAAAGAAGAAAGAAAGAAATAACAAAGATCAGAGAAGAACTAAATGAAATAGAAAATAAGAAAGCGCTTGAAAAATAAACAAAACAAAGAGCTGGTTCTTTGAGAAGATCAATAAAATTGACAAATTCTTAGACTAAAAAAGAAAAAAGAGACTATGCAAATACACAAAATAAAAAATGAGAAAGGGGATGCCACCACTAACCCCACTGAAAAAAAAGACTATCATAGGAGGATACTTTGACAAATTATATTCCAACAAGAAAGACAATTTAGAGGAAGTGGACAAATTCCTAGAAACACAAAAGCAGCCTACATTGACAAAAGAAGAAATTGGCGATCTCAACAAACCAATCACAAGTAAAGAGATAGAATCAGTCATTAAAAACCTCCCAAATAAGAAGAGCCCTGGGCCAGATGGCTTCATAGGTGAATTCTACCAAACGTTCCAGAAAGAATTAACACCAATCTTGTTTAAACTATTCCAAAAAAATGGAAATGGAAGGAACATTGCCTAACTCATTTTATGATGCCAACATTACCCTAATACCAAAGTCAAATGAAGACATCACAAGAAAGGAAAATTACAGACCAATCTTTCTAATGAACCTAGATGCAAAAATCCTCAACAAAATACTTGCTAATCATATTCAACAACACATTAAACAAATTTACACCATGGCCAAGTGGGTTTCATTCCTGGTATGCACGGATGGTTCAACATAAGAAAATCAATTAATGTAATACACTACATAAACAGATTGAAGGGAAAAAATCATATGATCATATCTGTAGATGCAGAAAAAGCATTTTACAAAATACAGCATCCTTCCTTGATGAAAACACTGCAAAATACAGGAACAGAAGGAAACTTTCTGAACATGATAAAGGGTATATATGAAAAACCCACACCTAACATCATTTACAATGATGAAATCCTAAAATCTTTCCTTCTAAGATCAGGAACAAGACAAGGATGCCCACTATCACACCTTCTATTTAATATTGCACTAGAAGTACTTCCTCGAGCACTGAGGCAAGACCCAGACATTAAAGGGATCCAAATAGGAAAGGGAGAAGTCAAATTTCTCACTATTTGCAGATGACATGATCCTATACATAGAAAGCCATGAGAAGGCTACAACAAAGCTTCTAGAATTTATAAATGAGTTCAGTAAATTCATGGGTTATAAGATCAATGCACAGAAATCAGTAGCATTTCTGCACACTGACGATGAGCAATCTGAGGAAGAAATTAAGAAACAAATACCATTTACAATAGTAAATTAAAAAATCAAATAACTAGGAATAAATTTAACTAAAGATGTAAAAGACTTATACACAGAAAATGACACAACACAGTTCAAGGAAATCAAAGAAGACCTAAATAAATGGATGAATAATCCCTATTCATGGATAGGCAGACTAAATATTATCAAGATGCCTATCCTACCAAAACTGATCTACAGATTCAACGTAATCCCAGTAAAAATCAACACAGTATTTTTTAATGAACTAGAAAAACTAACTATGCAATTTATTTGGAAAGGAAAGAGGCCCCAAATAGCCAAAGAGATATTGAAAAAGAAAAATGAAATTGGAGGAATCACACTACCTCACTTCAAAACATACTACAAAGCTACAGTAGTGAAAATGGCTTGGTATTTGCACAAAGACAGACACACTAACCAATGGAACTGAATTGAGAGTTCTGAGATAAGACCTCATATATGCAGTCCCCTGATATTCAACAAGGACACCAAGTCCACTCAACTAGGAAAGAATGGCCTCTTCAACAAATGGTGCCAAGAGAATTGGATATCCATATGCAAAAGAATGAAAGAGGATTACCATCTCACACCAAATCAACTCAAGATGGATCAAAGACCTAAATACAAGAGCCAAAGACCATAAAGACCTTGGAAAACAATGTAGGGAAGTATCTACAGGACCTTGTCATAGGAAATGGTTCCATGAACTTCACACCCACGAGCAGCAAAAGAATAAATAAATAGGATTTCCTAAAAATTAAAGCCCTTCACACCTCAAAGGAGTTTGTCAAGAAAGTGAAAAGAGAGCCTACCCAATGGGAGAAAATATTTTGTAACTATATATCTGATAGGAGATTAATATCCTGCCTATACAAAGAACTCCTATATCTCAAAAATAGAAAGACAACCCATTTTAAAAATGGGCCAAAGATCTGAACAGACACTCCTCCAAAGAAGAAATACAAATGGCTAAAAAGCACATGAAAAAATGCTCAAAATTACTAGCTATTATGGAAATGCAAATCAGAACTACAATGAGATACCATCTTACTCCCATAAGACTTGCAGCTGTCAAAAAAACAGAAGACTACAAGTGCTGGAGAGGATGTGGAGGAATGGGGACACTCATCCACTGCTGGTGGGACTGCAGAAGGATCCAGCCATTCTGGAGGACAGTTTGGCAGTTTCTCTAAAAGTTAGCTATAGATGTGCCATATGACCCCGCAA
Source organism: Dasypus novemcinctus (assembly GCF_030445035.2). NCBI lineage: Eukaryota > Metazoa > Chordata > Mammalia > Cingulata > Dasypodidae > Dasypus > Dasypus novemcinctus. Next base: position 20,824,831 of record NC_080683.1, read on the forward strand.
TTCCACTGCTGGGTATATACCCAGAAGAACTGAAAATAAGGACACAAACCAATATATGCACACCAATGTTCACAGCAGCATTATTCACTATTGCCAAAAGTTGGAATCAACCCAAATGCCCATCAACAGATGAATGGATAAATAAAATATGGTATATACATACAATGGAATACTACTCAGCTATAAAAAGGAATACAGTACAACCACATATGATAATATGGATGAACCTTGAGGACTTTATGTTGAGTGAAGCAAGCCAGGCATTGGAGGAAAAATACTACATGACCTCTCTTATATGAAATAAGCAAACCAAGCTGTCTCAGAGAGCTAGAGATGGGAAAATAGGCTTAAAGGAATTTGGTGGGGAGAGGAAGGTTGTGAGCTGATGCCTACATGAGTGAAGTCTATGATAAGCCAGAGGTAAGTATTTGTACAGGGAAGGGACAAGATGGGGGCATACAGATAACTTTGGGTGAAACTTTGCAGGCTGAGGGGGTTAGTGTTGGGAGGATGGATCAGATGGCCCAAAGAATTGGGGGGAAGGTTGGGGGGAACAGTTGAATATGGGATACTGTCAGGTGTATGGTTAAAACTATAATGTTGAGAAAACTCTTTAGAAAATAAGGAAGGATTATGTGTTTAAGGTGCTTATCGCAAGGCATTTAGCACAGGAGCAGGCTTGTAAAAAGTGTTTGAGTGATCATTTTGGCATAGTGTGTTGCATCAGTGAGTAGAGATCATATAATGAGTGTGAAGGTGTACCCACATCCTGGGGAGACCTGATGTTCTCAAACAGAGGGAATGGTGTCCCTCAAGAGAATCGGTGACTCCCAATGGGTTAGGGCAGTCTGGTATGTCGATCCCTCAGCATTGCTGCAACTATCTGTAAATCTGGTCCCGCAAGTAGTGAAGACTGAGTGTCATTGTGTGCCCTGAGGGGAGGGGGAGAGAGGTATAGAATAGATGGAAGCAGGGTAACTGGGGGGCAATGGAAATGCTCCACAAGATCATGTAATGATGGATATAGGACATGTTAACTTACACCAAAAATGTGTAAAAGTCTATAAGCTAAAATGTAAACCATGATGTAAAACAAAAGAAAACTGAAAATTTAGAAATTTGTACAGTCTAAAATATAAACCATAAATGTAAACCAAAATGGAACCATGTTTGATAGCTATGTTTCAAAATCTGTAAATCAGCTGAAGCAAATATAACATGAACATGTAAAAAGACTATTGTTGGAGGAGGGGGTTTGATGTTGGATATATGGGAGTCCCCTATATTGTATATGTGAATTTTTGTGAACTAAAACTTTTTTGAAGACAAAATAAAAAATTCGAAAAAAAAAGAAAGGATGTAGACACTGAGGAAGAAATGAAAGAAAGTGCCTTGCCACTGTACATATAGGGCAATACCTATTACAGTGATGAAAAGCAAAACATTAAAAACAAAGCTTAATAATATTTTTCATTTTTTAATACACCAATTTATTTTTACTTTATTTTATTATTTCTAAATTAATAGGTATATTTCTCATCTTTAAATCATCTATATATTTCATTTTCCTATTAATTGAATTTAGCATATATTAGGTTTCATTGCTGAAGAAGTTTTGGACCACAGAGAGGTTCAGCTATGGCAGGGGAGGAACACTGGTGTGGGGTGCACGTGGTTGGGAGGGAGTTCTCCAGGGCATGTATATAGGGGACATAAAAAATGTTCTGATATATGTTGGGTATTTTCGTAGTAGTTACAGTTACAAACAACAACTGAGGAAGTGCTGAGTTCCTACTCAGGGGAGCTCTGTCACATTCACTAATGGAATAGCAATAATCCCCAAGGGCAATGGCAAAGACCAACAAGGAAGGATGGCCCAATAATGAGCCCTTGATACTGATGACTATTTTTGTGAGCCTGTGTGCCTGAAATATGAACTAGGCCTAGAGCTTCGGGGTACCTAAGAGTTCCCTCCTGAGAGCCTCCATGTTGCTCAAATATGGCAACTCTCTAAGCCAAATTAAGCATATAAATGCATTACCTTCCCTGTAGCATGGGACATTACTCCCAGGGATGAGCCTCCCTGGTGCCGAGGGATTACCAATCACTAACTGGTGATGCAACTAGAAAGAGACCTCAAATAAAAGGGTCAACTCAGACCAGCAGAATATCTCAGCCTACATGTAGGATCATGTGTAAAAAACTGCTTTTTGACCTTGAATAAAAGGGAAATTGCAAAGACAAATGAGTTTATATGGCTATCCTGAAGGCTGTGTTATATAGTTCCACAGGGTATACAGTCCTGACAGATGGTTTTGGAGTTCTGTGCCATGTCAGTGGGTCCTACTTTAGAATCTGTGCTTCTGAGCATGATGGAGCTGAACTCAGATGTGACCTTTCTACATATGTCTCTTCTGTCACTTTTACTGAACTTGTGATTGGCACTAGGGATGGTGTATACTCAGGGGACTTGAATCTCTGGACTGCCCATGTGCCAGCTGGGCCCTGAGCCTCAGCAGAGTTGCAACTCCTACTCTCTGGTTCATTGGACTTACCCAGGTCAGCTAACAGGGAGGTGAAGATGGTGAACCACCACACCAGGGAACCAAGAGTGCCTAAAACCGCAAGCAGAAGAATTGCATTCATCATCCATGTGGAACCTAAGCTCCATCTTGATATAGAGGTGGAGTAGACATGACCATCCCAGGGTCCACATAATGGAGGAATAAATATGGATTAAAGTAGACTTACTGATACTCTACCATAAACTATTGTGTCTAGTAATAGAAGAAAATATAGCACTGATGTGAAGAAAGTGGCTATGGTAGTTGCTGGAGGCAGAGAGAGGGAAGAAGAAATGTGATGTGTGGGCATTTTCTGGACTTGGAGTTGTCCTAAATGATATTGCAGGGTCAAATGCTGGACATTATATATCCTGCAAAAACCCATTGAATGTACTGGGGGAGAGTGTGAACTATTGGGTAAACTATTATCTATGTGGTGCAGCAGTGCTCTAAAATGTGTTCGCCAAGTGCGATGAGTGTGCCACAATGATGGGGGAGGTTGTTTGTTGGTGTGGGAGGAGTGGGCTGGGGGGTGGGGGTATACGGGAACCTCTTATTTTTTTTTAATGTAACATTTTTTGTGATGTGTGTATCTTCAAAAAAATACAATTTGCAAAAGTGAGAGGGGTGAGGGGTGGGGGGTGGGGAGTGGGTTATATGGGACTCTCGTGTTTTTTTAATGTAATGTTCTGTGTGATCTATTAACTTTAATTTTTAAAAATGTGTTAAAAAAAAGATAAGACAAAACAACAACAACAACAACAACAACCAGAAGACATTAATAAGTGGCAAAACAGGACAGTTACAGTGTGGTGGTTTGAAAATATATGTACCCCTAGAAAATTATGTTCTTAAAGCTGGTCAGTTCCTGTGGGTATGAACCTACTATGAGTGGAATATTTTGATTAGGTTACTTCAAGGAGTAGCCCAGGATGGGTCTTAATCCTCTTATGGGAGTCCTTTGTAAGTGGGATGAATACAGAGAGAGAAATGGAGAGAAAGCCATAGAGGCTGAGAGAAAAAGCCACAGAACCAAGAAACTGAAAACAATGAAACTTAGAAGAGAAGGGAGAGACTAGCAGATGCTACCATGTGCCTTGCCATATGACAGAGGAGTCCAGAAACTGGTCTTTGTGGAGGAAACATCACCTAAGTACCTTGATTTGAACATTTTTCATGACTACAGAACTGTAAACTTGTAAGCTAATAATTCCCCGCTGTAAAAGTCAACTCATTTCTGGTATATTCATTTCAGCAGCCTACCAAACTAAAACAGATTTTGTTACCAGGGGAGTGGGTGCTGCTATTGCAAATACCAAAAATGTTAAAAAGGTTTTTAAATTGGCTAATGAGTAGAGGCATAACTATAAAGACAGTAAAAAGATCCGTGAAGTCCAGTCGTTCAGGGAGAGTGGGGAGAGGAATAAATAGGTGGAGAGCAAGGCATTTTAAGGCAGTGGAATTATTCTGAATGATACCTTAATGGTGGATTTGTGACATGTAGTTGTCAAAACACATAGGACCATACAACACAAAGTGTTATTATAATGTAAACTATGGGCTTCAGTTAATAATAATAAAGTATCGGCGGAGGACTTGGCCCAGTGGTTAGGGCATCCGTCTATCACATGGGAGGTCCACGGTTCAAACCCCAGGCCTTCTTGAAGTGCGCCCCATAAGGAGAGCCTCCCAGCAGGAAAGAAAGTGCAGCCTGCCTAGGAATGGCACCACACACACGGAGAGCTGACGCAGCAAGATGACGCAACTAAAAGAAACACAGATTCCCGTGCCGCTGAGAACAGAAGCGGACAAAGAAGACGCAGAAAATAGACTCAGAGAACAGACAACTGGGGCAGGGGGGAAGGGGAGAGAAATAAATAAAAAATAAATCTTAAAAAAAAAAAGTATCAAAACTGGTTCAGTAACTGTAATGAATATACCACAGTAATACAAGATGTTAATAATAGGGTAGACTGTGAGTAGGGGAGGGCGGGGGAGAGGGAGTATATAGGATTTTTCTGTATGTACAATTTTTCTTTAAACTTAAAACTGCTCTAAAAATAATGCCCTTTAAAATATGCAAGTATATATTTTTATATTTTCACTTAAAACAGTTTTAAATTTTAAATAGATTATGTACTCGTTTTATTCAGTTTCAGTGTTTTTTTTCTTCTACCAATCTCCAACTGCCACCCCTACACCTTTGTTCTCTCTTTTTTCCCCAGACAGACACACACACACACAGACACACACACACACACACACATACCCCTACATACACACAAATACATACACATATACATACACATAAACTTCTATTTCCTGGAAAAAAATAGGTGTTCTCTTGCGTATGTCTGAGTTTTTTTCAACCATTAACTAAAATCTGAAGCAGTTTTTAGCCACTCACCTCGTTCAGTGACTTTACCCATGTCTTCTGAGATATGTTGTTCTACGAACTTTAACTGGACTCTCACTTAAATTTCAGTATTTTCAATTTCTTACTTATGTTTTGTGAATTCATTAGTACATTGAACCTAGCACAATGCCTAAAATACAATGCAACCACAGTAAATGATATGTTATTATATTTTATCTCCCATTCCATCCTTCTATATCTTATTTTTTTAACTTTTAATTTTGAAATACTTTCAAATTTACATGAAAGTTGCAAAAATATTACAGAGAACTCCAAATACCCTTACCTAGATGCCCAGATTGACTAAATTTTACCATCTGCTACATTTGTTATAGCATTCTTTTTTTCTCGCTCATCTATCTACATGATTTTCTAAACATTTGAGAGTAAGTTGCATACATCATGCTCCCTTACCACTTAATACTTCCTAATGTTTTCTAAGAACAGGGATATTCATTTATGTGACCACCTAGGTATAATTGTCAATATCTAGAAATTTTTAACATTGATATAAAATATACAATGCCTAGTTTCTGTTTATCATTTCATCTTATGCTTTATTCAGCTGTCTTTTTTCCTTTACTTTGTATTCATAAGCTCTTTAAATATCCCACTTTCTATTCCTCCATGTGCACAGATAGACACATACGTGCTCACACTATGAAATTCAGTTTAGCTCAGTAAATTTGCCCACTTTTAAAAATTAATAATTATGCAGAACTATTCAAGTCATCCAAAAGTTTAGAAATCTTATTACTTTCTTATATCAAAACCTAAAACATTACTGTAGTTTTGATTTTATAGATTAATTCCTTTTCCTACACCTTCTTTGTGTATATTTTATATCTTTTGGAGATTTTAGAATAAGATAATTTGCCTTCCTGTCATTATAGCAATCATTCTATTAACTGAAAGATAAAGGATATTTTCTAAGCCCATCCACATTTTGGGGTTCTTTGTTAATTATTCTTGATATGAAACACATCTGTGCTTTCTTAAGTGAGTCAGATCCCAAAAGGCATTGGTTGGGCTGAGCCCTTTTTTATAGTGACTTTACCTTGCACAGAAAATTACTTAATCAGCCTGCAGTCTGTTCTTAATATGTATACCTCCTCCCTCATAGGTGTCCATTCAGTCTTGATTCCAGAATTTTCTGTCTCCATTTACTTTTACTTTATTATCCCTTATTAGGTTTTCATTGTAGGTAGAAGTACCATCATCCTTTATCTCATGAGGAACTGTGGAATCAGCTGCTCTCTCAGGACGTTTGCTTAATCCCTCAACTTTCAATCTGATATCAAAGGTAACCATTAGTTCTGACTAATGTTCACTAATTTTGGTATAGTTCCCACTTCTACAGCTTCTTCTTGTTTATTCTCACTATTCCTTATGCCCACCCTTCCTGATCTATTATGGCAGAGACTAAGACAGCTCAACAATGCACACATCCTTTTCTGCATTTCCCAGCTCCCCTTGCTGCTGGTAGACCACATGATCAGTTCTCATCAATGGCAAGTGAGTGTAAGTGACATGGTACTATGTGAATTGAAGCACAGTACTCTGAGAGAGGCAAGATGGAAGTGCCTAAAAAAGAGGAACATGGAGAAGAGCTGCCCAGAGAGTGACTGACCCATGTCAGAGTGTGTTTGAGTGAAACATGAGTTTTTATTTTGTTAAACCATTGGTATTTGGGAATTGTTAGAGTGGCTATTGTCAATTATCCTGATAAATATATGTCAAATTCATTCTAAAAACTTAATTAATAGAAAAATGGTAAAGAACTTCTATATTTTAAACATTACTTTTATATATTAAGCTGATATAAAATAAAGAATTTCCTATTATAGTCACTTCATCTTTTGCCTTACAACTACTTTCATGAAAAACTTTGTAGCATTTTTTTCTTTTTATTATAATTAGGATTCATGGATTTCAAGACATAATTTGCTTCAAATAACAGTAATTATTATTCACATTTGTAAACTCAAATTGACACAGTTTTGCCAGTGAAATCCCTTTAAGTTGACTCCTTTGAACTTTGAATAACACCACCAAACATTTCTTAAACTAATCTTACTCTCTGGCAACAATGAGGAGTTACTGGCTCATTTTATCATTAACATGTATTTAGTCATTCTCTAAGAAATAGATTCTTGTTTTAAATAAAATTTTATTGAAGTATATCATTATACTTGGACAAACATAAACAATAAGTGTATAGTTAAAGTTAGACTCCTCTTAGTGGAGAAGTATATATGATATTACACTCTAACCTACATGGCAGTTCATCAGTTGTTCCCAGTGAGTACTAGAGTTGAGTAGGGTGACATCAGTATTTTTTTCTTTCAAGTGTTGTCCCAATAACATAAAAGCTATTTTCTCTAGAGCAAAATTAAATTATTTAATTTTATGTCCTTTCAAAAGTATAGTACGCCTCATTTTCTTTTGTGATTCTTATGTATTTCACCAATAGTAATTTTATAATCACTCTATTGAAAAATTAGTTTATCACAACAGCCTGAATAATAAAAGGATAGTTATTTCTCATCTAAGTCCTATATTTCTTAGAAATCTTCTTTTGGAGGACTTCAACCTTCCTATTCTGAAGAAGAAATAATTACTCAAAGATTCTATATATCACTATTATGATCAAGGGAGTTCTTCACAAAAGAATCCAGTGTGTAGAGGGAAATAGACTGAGGCAGAATAAATGAAAGCATTTTTTTCTGGATCTAAAATTCGAACATACAGTCTGATAAATACATATTTATGAATGCAAATACATTAAAAATCTCACAAAGCGATATACATAAATTATATTAAATTATTCAACTAAAGAACTGATTTTATTGGAAAAAAATATGGAATTGGACTCCAGGAAACAATATTTCTTGATGTTTTTAGGACAGAGAAAAAAAATAAGAAGGAAAAATTTTCTGATACATTGAGGGTCTCTAAAGGGGAATTAAAAACAAAATGCAGGAGTAGAAGTGGCTCAAGCAGTTGAGCACCCACTTCCTACATCGGAGGCTCCAAGTTTGGTTCCTAGTACCTCTTAATAAAGAAACAATCACCAAGCAGACCACAACCAAAGAACAACAAACAAAACTAGCAGACTAAAAGCACAAACAACAAACAAACAAGGGAGCCATTTCAGGGTTTCAGGGGGGTGGGAAACATTATATAGGAGGGATATCAGAAACATGATGATGTGATGTAAGACATCCATTGGAAAAGTCTCCCCTCAGAATCAGCTAATAAAGGAAAAATTCTACTTGCTTGGAATTCAAGAGGACAAAAGAGACTCTACAAATACTGAATTGAAGAAAAGGTAAGGTACCATGATAAGGTAAGAGATATTCTTCCCAGACATGCCATTCCAGATACAAGCCCCCCCGCCCCCTGCCTCCCCATCTTCTCAGTTCTGGGCAGTTTGAGAGTTGCACAGGCAGAATGGCTGAGGATGCAGACTATAGAGCCACTCACATTAGTGAGTTAGAGCCCCCTGTATGTCCAGGTACAGGGACCCAAATCCACAGAGAACCAGGGTGGAACACAAGAAGCTGAATAGTGCAGCAAACAGCAGGACTCAAAGGGGGGAATAAAGAGATAGATCACAGCAGAACAGTCAATCCAGTTTCTGTTGGCTAAACAACCCAAACACCAATGGGCTCTTTAGGATTGATTTACCTTTTTGGATTGACCCCAGTTTGGGTCCCGAGGTATGATTCCTTAATGGGGAAGAAACAGAGGCAGAAAGCCACACACAAAAAAGGTGGGGGTGGGAGGAGTGGGGAGTATGGACCTACTTTAAGATAGGATGTGTTCCAGAAATGAAAAGCATAAGGAAAAGTGTACACTGAGTGAGGGATAGAATTTCAACAATTAATAGGAGGTGGAGAGAAATTTCTTCGCAAAGATCAAGATTCTTAGAGAAGGAACAGAATAAAGGAAGCTTTCTCATGGAAGTGAACAATTGCACAAAAAGTGCAATCTTAAAAACTGTACCACACATCCAGGGCAAGAATCAGTTGAAGAAGAGCTGAGAAACTCTGAATAGTTAAGTGCAGGCTACTCTGCAAGTCCAGAATAAGTTAGATTAAGTATCAAAAAAGACCCTCAATACAAAGCTAATCAATAATAAAACCCTAGACAAAACGGATAGACTAACCTTCAGAGTTAAAACATCAAGATAATCAGATGCACAGAAGCCAGAAAAAATTACAAGCCATACTAAGAAAAGGAAAATAGACTCAGTCAAGGGAACAAATTAAAACTACAGAGAAGACACAAAATTTGAAACTAACTAATGAAGTTCAAACACATCTCCTAAATTAATTCAAGGAGATGGAAGAAAATGTGGGTAAAGGATATTAAGAAGAAAATGTGTGAGCATAAAGGATAATTTTAAAGTTTATAAAGGAACATCGAAATTTTTGGGATGAAAGGCACGATAATGGAGATATAAGAATACAGTAGAGGCATACAAAAACAGATTTGAACAAGCAGGAGAAAGAATCAAAAGAATCAACAAATAGGAAGACAGAACAATAGAAAATATGTTAAAAAAAGAAGAAATAGCTAAAATCAAAGAACTAAGTGCACACCTGATGAAACTAGTAAAAGAACAGCAAACTATACCCAAAGCAAGCTGAGAGAAATAAATAACAAAGATTAGACCACAAATAGAATAGAGAATAAAAAAGAATGAAAGCAATTAACAAAGCCAAAATTTGGTTCTTTGAAGAAAAAAAAATCTGAAAAACACTAGATATATTGATAAAGTAAAAAAGAGAGAAGATACAAACAAATACAGAAATGAGAGGCAGGGCATGTCTACTGTCCCCACAGATAAAAAGGATCATAAGAGCATACAACGAAAAACTGTATGCCAACAAATGAGACAACCAAAATGAAATGGACAAATTCCTAAAAACACACAAACAACCTGCACTGACTCTAGAAGTAGAAAATCCCAACAAACCAATACAAGAGACTGAATCAATCATCATAAACCTCCCAAAAAAGAAATGTCCAGAACCAGATAGTTTCACAGGTGAATTCTACCCAAAATTCCAAGAAGTATTATTACTAATCCTGCTCAAAGTCTTCTGAAATATTGAACAGGAAGCAACACAATCTAACTCATTCTATGGGGTCTACATCATCCTAAAGCCAAAGCTACATAAAGATACAAAAAGAAAAGAAAATTGCAGACAAATTTCTATTACAAATATAGATGCACGTATCCTCAACAAAATACTTTCAAATTGAACCCAACAGATTGTTAAAAGAATTATGAACCATGAGCAAGTTTTACAGCTTTTGATTAGTGACTCTGGATCACTGAGGGCCCAACTCTGAGGGCAGTTATTGTTTCACTCTCCCAGACAAAGGAGTTGTCAGTCAGGATTTCAACCCTCCCCGAAAGGAACTGCAGCGGCAGGGATGGAAACTTACAGATGCTGCACTCTTCAGGACTGCGGGAGACTTAGTCAAAGGGCTGCATTTGCTTGGCATGCCAGGAAAACTCAGCTTTGGGGAGAAGTTGGAGAAGTCCTTGACTACATTTCTGATCCCCTCTCAGGGACACTTTGGAGCTAGTCTGTGCATCTTTCATAGGTTCCCATCTCTATTTTAATTGGAAAAGATTGACTTGGGAAAGTCCTTTCCAGTATGTCCTTCTTCTCAGAATTTGCCCTCTTGACAAAAGCAGCTAGAACCAATGAAATTAGTGTAGAGGCAGTAGAGGCAGATAGTCTGGGGTAAAGTCCTGATGGATTGAAAGACCTGGGAGAGAGAGGTCTGTCTCCTAAGAAACAGAGGGGACAACCAAACTCTTATAGACAGAGGAATTCCAAAAAAACTAACAAGCAATAGCACAGGACAAGACAGAGGCACAGAAAGACAGGGTAAGCCCTGAATATTGCATTCACCTCTGGCAGACCTTCTTGGTAGGAGGGCTGAAACACAAGGAAAACTCTGTCTAATCACCAGCTTCTTACAAAATCAAGAAACAGACATAGGAAATAAATCTCAGGGTTAACATTTTAAAATATTGCAACATACAGTTTGCAACAAAAGAGTACAAGACAAAGAAACAGGAAACAATGGCCTATCCACAGGAAGAGGAAATAATTTCAGAAAACACCACAAAAGAAGACAAGGATATGGACATATGAACAAAGCCCTTTGAAAAATAATTTTAAAAAGCTCATGGAGAAACAGGAAAACACCAAGAAAGAACTAAAATCTGGAAAACAATGAATGAGAAATATGAGAGTATTAATAAGAATTTAGAAATTTTCAAATAGAACAATGCAGAATTATTGGGGTTGAAGACCACAATAACTAAAACAAAAACTTCCCAGGAGGATTTCAAGAGCTGATTGGAGCTGGCAGAAGAAAGAACCAGTGACCTGGAAAACAAGACACTTAAAAGAGTCAGGATGAGGAGCAAAAAGAAATAGAATTGTAAAAAGTGAAAGTAACTGAAAACAACTCTGGAACACAATCAGGCACACCAATACATGTGTTATGGGTGTGCCAGAAGGAGAAGAGAGAAAGAAGAAGAAAGAATATCCAAATAAGGTATGAGAGAGAACTTCCTAGATTTAGCAAAAGACATGAACATGCATATCCAAGGATCCTAGTGAACAAACACAAAAAACATAAAGAAAAATACATCTTGATAAATACTGATCTCACTATCAAATGCAAAGGACAAGGGAGAAGTTCTGAAAGCAACAAGAGATAAACAATGTGTTATGTACAAGGAAGTCCCGAATAGATTGAATGCTTATTTCCCATCAGAAACTTTCACAGAGGCAAGAAGACATTGGGCTGAAATATTCAAGTGCTGAAGGAAAACAACTGCTAGCCAAGAATTTTATGTCAGGTGAGATTCTCTTTCCAAAATAAGGGAGCGATTAAGGCATTCTCAGATAAACAAAAGCTGAGGGAGTTCATCACTACTAGATGGGCAACAGGGATGGATCTTGAAGACATCACGTGGAGTGAAATAAGCCAAATACAAAAGGATAGCATATGCTCACACTGATATGAAATAATTAGAACATGCAATCTCATAGAGTTAGAATCTAGAATATAGGTTGCTGGGTTGGGGTTAGGGAATGGAGAGTTAATGTTTAATTAGGTTGGTTTTAAAGTTTTGGAAATGTATGGTAGTAATGCCAGCACAACATTGTACATATAATTAACAGTAATCAATTATATATGAGAGCGTGGTTAAAAGGAGAAAATGTAGGTCACATGTATATTACTAGAATAAAAATTAAAAGGTAAAATATAGGACTGTATAACACAGCTAATGCTATTGTGAACAATGGGGCTATAGTTAAAACACAATTATAAAAACTTTTTTTCATGAATTATAACAAATGTAACATGCTAATGCAAGGTGTAAATTATAGGATGGTATATGGAAAAATATACATCTAACTATAGTTACTTGTGAAATTTTAATATTCTTTTATCAGTTGTAACAAAGGTACCATATTAATGAAAAGTGTTAACAGTAGGCCAAATGGAAACACTATATTTTTATACAATTTTTTTTGTAAACCTACAACTCTTCTAAAAAAATTTAAAAAGACATAATGGTAGATACTGGTAAGTCTAAAGTGAATAAACAAATAATTAAATATTGAATGATTAATGGATTTATGATTGATTAGGGGAAGAGACTTAATACAAAAGCACCACATGAGTTGTAAAGTGCTTATTTTGAAGGTTAATTAAAACAAATAGGATGCAGTATTTTCAAACATGATCATAATGACTACTTTTGCTGGTAGCTCTGTTCATCAGCTTTTATATTAAAATTTTACCTCAAGAAAGTAAAACACCTTTTTAATGAATTATGGGCAAAGGATCAAAGGTCTCAGATTATGACAAAGACTCACGTGGTCATGATCATTTTTATTGCTATCAGAGAAGTTCTAAGTTTACAAAACAGGCATGCATAACATACAGGATTCCCATATATCAGCCCCCACCAACACCTAGCATTGTTGTGGAACTTGTGTTACAAATATTGAACTATCATAATCAAAATATTAATGCTAACTACAGTCCACAGTTTATATTTGGTGTCTTTTTCCATAAGCCACCCTAGTATTAAGACCATGTATTAGTATTGTATATTTGTTATAGTTCATGAGAGAATGTTCTCAAATTTATACTGTTAACTCCAGTTCATCATCCACCATGGGGTTCACTGTGTTATACAGACCCATGCTTTGTACTATCCATCCAAAGTGTACAATCATTGGCTTTCAATTTCATCCCAGAATTGTGCTATCATCCCCTCAATTTTAGGATTTTTCATTATTCAAAAAGGAAAAACCCCATACTTCTTTAATACCTCTATTATTGTACCTTGGCATTGGTACAGTACCTACTTAGCCTTTGTTGAAAAAAAATTACAATATTACAGTTAACTATAGACCATAAGTTACATTGTATTTTTCCCATGTATTACCATATTCTTAACTCCTTGTGACAGTGATGCGCATTTGCTGCAGTTCATAAATTATTGAATTTGTACTATTAACAATTGTCATCCACCACCAAGTTCACTATTTTACACAGCCCCTAGATTATACTCTAGCTTTCTTTCAAATGACATTTCTGTCCCTAGACTACCCCTTTTGGCAACAATCACATTTATAAATGAGCAGTGTTATTAAAAAGTTATACTCACTATATTGTGTCACCATGAATTCTATCAATTTCTATACATGTACGGTCAATCTTATTAAAAATTCTATATACATTAAGCATCAGCTCCCCTTTCTTAACCCTCACTCCATCTCCTAGTAACCTATACTCTAGAGTTTAACTCCATGAATTGACTTATCATATTTAGTTCATATTAGTGACATGATACAATATTTGTTCTTTTGGGTCTGGTTTATTTCACTCAATATGACATCCTCAAGTTTAATCTATGTTATCATATGCATCCTGACTTCATTTCTTCTTGACTCTGAATAGCAGCCCATCATATGTATATAACACTTTTCTTTATCCATTCATTGGTTGATGGACAATTGGGTTGTTTCCATATTTTCACAGGTGTCAATAATGCAGCTATGAACATCAGTGTGCAAAGGTCTGTTTGCACCCCTGCTTTCAGTTCTTATGAATATATTTCTAGTATCAGAATTACCATATCAAATTTAGCTTCTTGAGGGATCACCAACCTGTCTTCCATAATGGCTGGACCATTCTGTGTTCCCACAAACAGTGAAGGAGTGTTCCTACTTCTCCACATCTTCTCAAGTACTTGTAGTTTTCTATTTTTCTTTTTAAAAAATTTTTTGTAATAGAGTTTGGCTATTTGGAGCCCCTTACCCTTCCATATAAATTTGATAATTGACTGTTGCTGTTTTCCCGGGCTTGCTCCTTTCCTCTGGGCCTTGCTGGGCGGGGCTAGCGGGTTTGCTCTCTCAACATACCGTTGCTGCCTACTTCCTGTTCAGCCACTTATGACACCGCTCAACCCCGTTGGAGCAGGGGAGACAGAGGGCGCGTGGAGAGGGTCAGGGTCGGTAAGAGCCGGACCGGAGAGCGTGAACCGCTGTGCCGAGGTTACTGTGGCCGAGGAGGGCCCAGAAGAGGAGCCGAGCAGGTAAGGACACACAAAGACTTTCACACACAGCGACCGCTCTGGAGAGGCAGGCCCGTGGCGCAGGTCTGGTTTATTGAGGAAGTGCTACAGCTTATATGGGCAAGGAGAGGGGGTTGGTGTGGTGTGGCGAATCTTTATAGGCTGCGGCACAGTGGCGATGTTGATAGGCTGTTGGATTCTTGTTACCAGGGGAAGAGGAAGACTTCAGTGTGGCGCACACGGGAAAGGCAGCAGGAGCCACGCCATTTGGCATTATGGGCCATTTTAGGAAGAGCTGTTGCTGTGTGCCTATAATTGACTTTTCCAATTCTGCAAAAAAGGCTGTTGGAATTTTAATTGGGATTACATTGACTCTGAAATGAACTTGGGCAGAATTGATATATTAATGATATTTAGTCTTCTAATCCATGAAAAGGAAATGAGTATCCTTTTATTTAGGTCTTCAGTTCTTTTTAGCAATGTTTTGTAATTTTTTGATACAGGTCTTTTACACCTTTGATTACGTTTATTCCTAAATATTTTATTCTTTTAGTCACTATTGTAGATGAATTTTTCCCTGACTTACATCTTAGATTGCTCATTAGTAGTGTATAGAAACACTACCAATTTTTGCATATTGATCTTGTATCCCAACAGTTTGCTAAACTAATTCATTAGCTCCAGTAGCTATTTCATGTATTTTCCAGGATTTTCTAAGTATGTGATCATATCCTCAGTGTTGTGGTGCCTTTTATTACTTTTACTTGCCTGATTGCTTTAGCTAAAACTTCTAGCACATTATTGAATAATAGTTGTCACAGTGGGCGTCTTTGTCTTGTTCCCAATCTCAGCAGGAAAACTTTCAACATTAAGTATGTTTTTCATATATGCACTTTATCATGTTGAGAAACTTTCCTTATAATCCTATCTTTCATAGTGCTTTTATCAAGCAATGATGATGTATTTTGTCAAATGTTTCTGAGTCAATTGAGATAATCATGTGATTTTTCTTCTTTGATGTTAATTTCATGTATTATACTGATTGATTTGCTTTTGCTGAACCTAACTTGCATATCTGGGATAAAATCCACTTGATTATAGTGTATAATTCTTTTAATGTGCTTTTGGATTTGATTAGCAGGTAACTTTTGAGGACTTTTGCATCTATATATATGTATCTATATTCATTTAAGAAATTGGGTCTGTAATTTTCTTTTTTCATAGCATCTTTATCTGACTTTGTTATTAGGGTGATGTAGCCTCCATAAAATGATTTTGGTAGCATTCTCTCCTGTTCAATTTTTTGAAATATTTGAGCAATATTTAGTATTGACCTTATTTGAATGCTTGGTAAGATTCATCTGTGAAGCCACTTTTTCCTGTGTTTTTTATATTGGAGAGGCTTTTGATGACCGATTCAATCTCTTTATTTGTGGTTGTCTTGTTTAGGTATTCTATTTCTTCTCGGGTCATTGTAGGTTGTACACGTATTTCTAGGAATTTGTCCATTTCATCTAAATTGTCAAGTTTGTTGGCATAAAATTTCTTCACAGTATCCTCTTACAATCTCTGTTATTTCTTTGGGGTCAATAGTAATGTCTCCCTTCTCATTCTGATTTTATTTTTTTTTGTAACTTTGCTCTTTTTTTCTTTGTCACTCTAGCTAAATGTTTGTTAATTTTGTTGATTTTCTCAAAGAAGCAACTCTTGTTGTCATTGCTTTTAAATTCTCTATTGCATTTTTGTGTTCTCAATTTCATTTATTTCTGCTGTAATCTCTGTTTCTTTCCTTCTGCTTGCTTTGGGATTAGTTTGCTATTCTTTCTCTAGTCCCTTTAGATATGCATTTAAGTCTTTGATTTTAGCTTTTTCTTCTTTTTACTGTAAGCATTAAGAGCTATAAAGTTTCTTCTTAGCATTGCCTTCACTGCATCCCATAGATTTGATATGTTGAGCTCTCATCTTCATTCATCTTAAGATATTTACTGATTTATCCTGTTATTCTTCATTGAGCCACTGATTGTTTAAAAATGTGTTGTTTAGGAAACGGACTTTGGCCCAGTGGTTAGGGCGTCCGTCTACCATATGGGAGGTCCGCGGTTCAAACCCCGGGCCTCCTTGACCTGTGTGGAGCTGGCCATGCGCAGTGCTGATGCACGCAAGGAGTGCCGTGCCACGCAAGGGTGTCCCCCGCGTGGGGGGAGCCCTGCGTGCAAGGAGTGCGCCCGTGAGGAAAGCCGCCCAATGTGAAAAGAAAGTGCAGCCTGCCCAGGAATGGCGCCGCCCACACTTCCCGTGCTGCTGACGACAACAGAAGCGGACAAAGAAACAAGATGCAGCAAATAGACACCAAGAACAGACAACCGGGGGGGGGGGGGGGAATTAAAATAAATAAATAAATCTTTAAAAAAAAAATGTGTTGTTTAATCTCCATATACTTGTGAATTTTTTACTTTTCTTCCATTATTGATTTCCAGCTCCATTCCATTATCATCAGAGAAAGAGCATTGTACCATTTCAATCTTTATAGATTTATAGAGACCTGTTTGTGACCCAACATATAGTCTGTCCTGGAGAAACATGCATGAGAACTTAAAAAGAATGTATATACTGCTGTTTCGGGGTGCAATGTCTATATATATCTGCTAGGTCTCGTTTATCATATTATTCAAGTTCTGTTTTCTAATTGATCCTTCTGTAGATATTCTATCCAATCATGTGATGGTGTACCTAATACTCCAAGTATTATTGTAAAGACTTCTATTTCTTCCTTCACTTTTGCCAGTATGCCTCATGTATTTTGGGGTTCCCAGGATAGGTGCATAAATATATATGATTGTTACTTCTTCTTCATGAATTGTCCCTTTTATTACTATATAATGACATTCATCTCCTCTTATAACAGTTTTGCATTTAAAATCTATTCTGTCCTATACTAGGATAGCTACTCCAGCTCTTTTTTGGTTTATGTTCACATGGAATATCTTTTTCCTACCTCTCACTTTCAGTCTCTTTGTTCATTCCATCTAAATTGAGTCTCCTATATACAGCATATAGATTGCTCTTTTAAAAAAAATCCATTCTGCCAATCTGTGTCTTTTGATTGGGGAGTTCAATCTCTTAACATTCAGTGTTATTACTGTAAAAGCATTATTTACTTCATTCAATTTATCCTTTGGCTTTCTGTTCTCATATCTTAGAATTGTCTATCTTCTTACTCTGTTAGTTACCCTTCCCAATAATCTTCATTTCTACGCTATTTTTCCAAGCCTCTCTGTCCTGCTTTTTCCCTTCAGGCTGCAGCACTCCCTTTAGGATTAGTTGCAGGTTTGGAGTCTTATTGACAAACTCTCACAGTTTCTGTTTATATGTGAATACTTTATCTCACCCTCATTTTTGAAGGAACAGTTTCTCCAGATACCTGGCAGTTGTTTTTTTTTTCCTTTCAGTATCTTAAATATGTCATACCACTACCTTTTCACCACCGTGGTTTCTAATGAGAAATTGGCACTTAATCTAATTGGCATTCCTTGTATGTGATCACTTGCTTTTCCCTTTCTGTTTTAAAATTTTCTCATCTCTAGCATTTGATATTTGGGATAGTAGGTATCTCATTGCAGGTCTATTTGGATTTACTTTGTTTGCATTACATTGTCCTCCTTGGACATAGATATTGGTGTCTTTCATAATGGTTGAAAATAGTTTGACCATTATTTCCTCAGATATTCTTTCTGCACTGTTTCCATTCTCTTTTCCTTCTGGAGCACACATAATGTACATGTTCATGTCTTTCATACTGTCATTGAATTCCCTGAAGTCCTGTTCAATTTTTTCTATTCTTTTCTCTGTATATTCTGTTTTTTTCCAGGTCTGATGCTCTGGAATTCACTTCTTTGTTCCTCTGCCATTGCAAATCTGCTGTTATATGCCTCTGTGTTTTTTAATGTATTTTTTAAATTAGAGAGCTTGTAAACTTATAAAACAATCATGCCCATGTGTGGAATTCCCATACAACACGCTTTCACCAACTAATGTATTTTTTATTAAACAAATCCATTTTACTGGTACACATTAATAAAGAATACAATTCATACAACATGTACAATCAGTGGCATTTAGTATAATCACACAGTTGTGTGTCCACCACTTCAATAATTATTAGAGCATTTTTATTATTTCAATAATAATAAACAAAAAGCAGACAAACAGACAAGGAAATTCCTTAACTCTCAATCTCTGTTTCCCCTGTGGTACATAGCTACTATTTCTGGCTATTCTTCCATAATTATTTATTTGTTTATTAAGCAGTTTTATTGCAATATATTCAGATACCTTATGATCTATCCAAAAGGTAAACTATCCATGTGGTGCAGCAGTGCTCCAAAATGTATTCACCAAATGCAATGAATGTGCCATGATAATGAAAGAGGTTGTTGATGTGGGAGGAGTGGGGTGAGGGGGTTGGGGGCTATATGGGGACCTCATATTTTTATTAAAAAAATAAAGACAAAAAATAAAAAATAAAAACTATGTGATGGGAAAATAAAACCAAGAATATAATCAATGGCTTTTAGTATATTCACAGTATTGTATATTCATCATCTCAAAAATTTTGGAAAAATTTCATTACTCCAAATGAAAGACTCCACGTCCCTTAGCATTCCTTAATCAGTTCTACCACTAATCTAATTTGGCATTTATAAACTGATTTATATCTACTTTTAAAATACATTTTTTGTTTTGTAAAAAGATACTTAGATTGCACAAAAAGTTACACACACAAAATAAGAGATTGCCATATGCCCCACTCCTCACACCTCCCACCCTTCCCCACATTAATAACTTCTTTCATTAGTGTGGTACATTCATTGCAATTGATGAACACATTTGGATCATTACCACTAAGCATGGATTATAGTTTACATTGTAGTTTGCACTGTCTCCCCTTCAATTCTGTAGGTTATCGCAGGATATATAATGGCCTGTATTTGTCACTGCAATGTCATTCAGGACAATTCCACTCCTGAAAATGCCCCCATATTACACCTGAGGGCACTGAAGACACCTAGGTCCTATGGTCTTGGCAGATAGCTCTTGAGTTCTGTGTCTTGCCAGTGGGCCCAACTTTGGAGTTTGTGCTCCCAAATGTGACAGGGTTGGATTCAGTTGTGACTTCTGTACATGTGCCTCTTCTGTCCCTTCTTTTTGAACACAGAGTTGGTGCTGGAGTTGGTAGGTGTATGGCCAAAAGACTTGAATCTTTGACTTGTCCATGTGCCAGCTGGGCCCTAGGCCTCAGCAGAGTGCAATATCTACTCTCCAGGTCATTGGACTCATCCAAGACAAATGACAAGGAGATGAGGATGGACAATAACCATACCATTGAACCAAGAGAGTCTACAACTGTAAGCAAGAGAGTCCCATCCATTAGCCATATGGGATTGAGGCTCCTTCTCAATTAGAGGTGGAGTGAGCATCAGAGCATCACCATCCCAGAATTCCCAGGATTGGGGAATAACATATGGACTCATGTGGACTTACTGGTACTCTATTACAGACTTATTGTGATTCTAGAAATCAGAGAAATTACATCATGGATGTGGAGACAGTGGCCACTGGAGGTACTGAAGGCAGGGAGAGGGTAAAAGAGGTGTAGTATGTAGGCTATATTTACTTTTTATATAAATGTAATCATACAATATGTAGTACTCTGTGTCTGGTCTCTTTCACTTAGTATACTATTTTTTGTATGTGTATGATATTAGTATTTTTTAGTATTATGTGACATTTGTTCAGCTTCAAGAAAAATGGTCTTATATATGCAATTCTAGCTATATTCATATTTCACATAATATATTTATATTTCACATAATATATATTTAGTTCATAATGGACAATGATGCAATGTTTGTCCTTTTGTGTCTGACTTGCTTCACTCAGTATAATGTCCTCCAGGTTTATCTATGTTGTCATATGTTTCAGGACTTCATTTCTTCTTACTGCTGTATAATATTCCATCATATGTATACTCAACAATTTGTTTATCCATTCATCAGTTGATGGACACCTGGGTTGATCTCAGCTTTTGGCAATAGTTATATAATGCTGTTATGAATATTGGTGTGCAGATGTTTATTCGTGCCACTGCTCTCAGTTCTTCTGACTATATATTTAGCAATGGTATTGCCAGGTCCCATGACAAGTCTATATTTAACTTCCTTAGGAACTGCTGTTGTGACCCGCGTAGTGTAGTCGCAATCGAACAGGGTCTGTGCAATCCTGAGGAGGGGGAGGGGAAGGGATGGAGAAATGAATGACACAAAAAAGCAGGGATCAAGTGGGCTGTGAGTAGCTGCAGGAGTGCAACAGCTACCAACACGCACCCAGCTTAATTATGCAATTTATTTTATACCCTTAATACAAACAGTGCATATAGCTGTTCTCACAGGAAGCTTTTGTTACTAGGTCATTACAAATAAATACACACGTTATTCTTTGTTTTTATTAGCCTTCTGATAACACAGTTTTCCTAGACTTCATTATCCATAATCAACATAGCTTTGATCAACACATAACTTTGCCCAGGGCTGCCTCCTTCTTTGTCTCCAGTCTATCCAGGTGCATTTTCTTCTTTATCCCCATTCTTTCTGTGATCCTTGGAGCCTGCTTTGCAGGCCTCTGGGAGTCTTGCTTTGCAGGGCTCCCCACAAACTGCCAAACAGTCCTCCATGGTAGCTGTACCATTCTACATTCCCACCAACACTGAATAAGCATTCCTATCTCTCCACATCCTCTCCAACATTTACAGTTTTCTGACTTTTAGTAGCAGCCAGTCTAATAGATGTGTTTTGATTTGCATTTCCCTAATTGCTAGTGATGTTGAACATTTTTTCAGGTTTCTTCACTGTTTATAGTTCTTCTTTGGATAGTTGTCTTTTCAAGCCTTTTGCCCATTTAAAAAATTATATATACATGTATCTGTATGAAATACATAATACAAGATAGCCCACACACACATTTTCCCACAACCATAACTTTTTGGAATTCCAAAGGGTTGCTTCTCTAATTAAAATGTTATTTGGGTGATTTGGGTATATGGAACTGTCCATCCATTCTTTCATTAGTTGTAAACCATAATAAAAACCACAGACCATGGTTAGAAGCAATGCTTCAACATGTGTCCATCAACTCCAACAAACGTACCTTACCAATGAGAGATATCGCTGAAGGGAGAAAGTATGGATAGGGGAGAGGTTAGTGTACACAGAATCCCCCACATCTTTTTTGTTTGCTTGTTTGTTTCAAAGCTGATCTTTTTATTTTCTTCCCTTTTTTTATCTTTTTAAAAAAAGATATATAAATCACACAAAATGTTACATTAAAATATATAAGGGGTTCCCAAATACCTCACTCCCCATACCCCACTCCTCCCACATTGACAAGTTCCATCATTAGTGTGGCACATTCACCTCACCAGATGAGTATATTTTGGAGCATTGCCACACAGCATGGACCATAGTTTATGTTGTGTCTACACTCTCTCTCAGTCCATTGAGTGAGTTATAGCAAGATATATAATGTCCTGCATCTGTCCTTGCAATTCATTGAGGACAACTCTAAGTCCTGAAAATGCCCCAATATCACCCCTCTTTTTCCCTCTCCCTGCCTTCAGCAACTCCCACAGCCCCTGTCTACACATCGATGATACAATTTCTTCCATTGCTTGATTCACAATAATTATATAGTAGAATACCTTTAAGTCCACTGTAATCCATATTTTATTCCTCCATCCTGAGGACCCTGGGATGGCGATGTACTCTCCACCTTTAAATCGAGAGGGGCCTTAGATTCCACATGGCTAATGGATGGAATTCTCCTGCTTGCAGTGGTGGACTCTCTTGATTCCCTGGTGTGGTGGTTGACCACCCTCACCTCCCTGTTAGCTGACCTGAGTAAGTCCAACGAACTGGAGAGTAGGTGTTGCAATTCTGCTGAAGCTTTGGGCGCAGCTGGTACATAGACAGTCCAGAAATTCAAGTCTCCTGAGCATATACCAACCCCAGTGTCAACCACAGGTTTAGTAAAAGTGACAGAAGAGGCATGCATAGAGAGGTCTCATCTGAGTCCAACTCCATCACACTCAGGAACACAAATTCCAAAGTAGGGCTCACTGACAAGGCACTGAACTCCAGAGCCATCTGTCATGCCTGTAGGAACTGGATGTCTCTGTAACCCTCAGGAGCACCACTACCTGGGGTTGTATCTACTTTGTATCTGTTGAGATGTGCATAAGTGTGACCCCTCTAATGACCTCCCAACTCATTTTGAAGTCTCTTAGCCATATAAAATCATTTGTCTTTACCATTTCCCCCTTCTATTCAAGGTCTTTTTCTAGTTGCAACACCAGCTGGTGCTTGGTAGTAATCCCTTGGTGGCAGAGAGTCTCATCCCTGGGAGTCATGTCCCATGCTGGGGGGAAGGTAATGCATTTACATGCTGAATTTGGCTTAGAGAGTAGTCACATTTGAGCAACACAGAGGCTCTCAAGAGGTAACTCTCAGGCACCCTGCAGCTCTAGGCTTATTTGAAATTTCAAGCACACAGGGTCATAAGTATTTTTGCCCATTTTAAAATCGAATTGTTTTTCTTTTTATTGTTGAGTTGTATTATCTCCTTATATATCATGGATATTAAATCCTCATCAGATAGGTGATTGCCAAATATTTTCTCCCATTGAATCAGCTGCCTTTTCACCCTTTTGACAAAGTCCTTTGAGGTGCAAAAGTGTTGAATTTTGAGGAGGTTCCATTTATCTATTTTTTTCTTTTGTTCCTTGTGTTTTGGTTGTAAGGCTTAAGAAACTACTATTTACTACAAGGTCTTGGGGATATTTTTCTACATTTTCTTCTAGGAGTTTAATGGTTGTTGT